>NC_050176.1:35165611-35398111 GCF_008315115.2 Sander lucioperca
GTAACCGGCTCCATCTAGCCTACTGCTCCCAATAAGTGACAAAATAACGCCAACATTTTCCTATTTACATGTTGTGATTTGTATAGTCACAGCATGTACAAATAACAAGGTCACATGAGACGCAGCCATCTTCTAACCGTATACAAACTGGGAACTATATTCTCAGAAGGCGAAGCACTGCTACTTCTGCTACTTGGGCGGAGTGATTAGCGCAACACATGAAAAGCACTGTTGTTACACTCTGCTCCTCACAGAGCAAATTACTCCACCCAAGTAGCAGAAGTTGCAGTGCTTTGCCTTTTTGAGAATATAGTTCCCAGTTTGTATACGGTCCAGATCCAGAATATCATTGTCAGACAGTGTGGTGAAAGAGTTCAAAAACCTTAACGGAGGCAAAACACAGGGGGAAAACTGATTCGACATTTTGGGAAATACTGTATTCATATTCTTGCAGAGAGTTAGATGAGAAGATCGAAACTTTCTAAAATCTTTATGGTAAATATGAAACTCTAGCCAGCAGCTGGTTAGCTTAGCTTAGCACAAAGACTGGAAACAGCATAAAACATCTAACCTGGCTCCATCCAAAGGTGACATCGAAGCACACTAAAGCTCACTAATTCACACATTGTATATCGTTAAAACCAAAGCGTAAAAAACTAAATCCTAAATCAGTTCACTTGCCTTTGCTATCTCAGTAGTATATCCAGTTATGTTAATGAGGTAATTATTTGAGCCAAGTAAGGTATTAATTAGCATAAAAGATCATGATAATAACTGTTATAGTTGATTTCATGTAAGGCAACCATTTAACATACAACACTATGTCAAGAAGATCTGTTCTCCTTGTTTGTATGCAAATGTATGAAGGAAAGGGTTTTAAAATCAAATCAGTTTATTCACAGGGGAATTTATGGTCTACATTAAGGCGTCACCATGACAACTTAATGTCCCACATATCCTACCATGTGTTGCGGTGGTGAACATAAAAATGACAGAGAAGTAGGTCTCCAGTATCTTTCCACATTTAGGACACCATGCTCATTATAATACGTGATGACAGAAGCTCTCGTCACATTTGTACAGTTTCTCTTCAGTTGGCTGAGTGAACACATCAGATTTATTTAGCAGTGGTGGTCTGGCCCGAGGAGAGCACAGCTGATCTGAAATAGGGCTGCACAATTATTCGCAATTGTATCAAAATCGCAATATGGACTAGTGCAATATCCAAATCGCAGGGGGGCGCAATATTTGTTAATGGCAACATATGTGTCAAACCATTCTGAATGAAGTATTTTAGTGCTGTATCCTACAGACTAAAGAAAATATTTTTGTTTGGTACAGATCCTTGCAAAAATCACACTATAATCATTTTAATTTCTTTCAATGTTAATAATTTTCAATGAAAATGAGAATAATGATACAAAAACGGTTGTTCCCTCCAATATCGTGAATCACATCGCAATTGCAATATCAGTCAAAATAATCGCAATTAGATATTTTCCTCATATCGTGCAGCCCTAATCTGAAAACAGCTGCTATGGTCAGAGACGTTTCAGAGCCAAGGTGGAGTGTGGAGTTTGACTACAGAGCAACCATAATCACGAACCCCAAGAGCAGCACAAAGACAGTTTTACAGGCCAACAAAACCACACACACTAACTACCTTAACCCTTTGTAGTTATCTGTTGTTGCTTTAACTTCAACTTCTGTGGATGCTTTCTTCTATTACACCTTCCTTTCCTCTTTCCTTTCTTTAATTTATATTTCAAAACAATTGGGCTGCAGACAATATTTAAATCTGCGATGACTCTTGCACCCTTTGCTAAGCCCCCGTCCCCCTTAGTTGCTGCTGCTACGCCTGTCAAGCCTTCCATTCTAGTACAGCACATATGTACGGTGGCCGACAGGGGCAAACGCCCTGCAACTTAAGAAAACACACGCAAATAGACAAAACACAAGCAAATTAAGAAAACAACTTCATTAATTTGACAACACATGCGCAGCATTCAGCAAACGCGCTGCAAATACCACAACACAACCAAATACATAAACGCACTGCAAATAAAAAACGATGCAAAAAGAAAAGCACACAAACCCCGAAAAAAGAAGCGATGCAAAAAGAAAAACAACTTCATTAATTTGACAACACATGCGCAGCATTCAGCAAACGCACTGCAAATATCACAACACAACCAAATACATAACGCGCTGCAAATACACACAACACAACCAAATAGATAAACGCGCTGCAAATATGAAATGATGCACAAAGAAAAGCACACAAACCCCGAAAACAAATGCAACAAAAAAACGCTGCATCCAGATTACACAATGGAAGTTCTCCAGACCTCTAGAGGGAGCAGCTAGTGGAACAGCTGGATTTTCGACCGTTATTAACCGATATTAAATTCATATTATTATTATTATTATTATTAATAACATAATATATTATTAATATACAGTCTATGCTCCCGTCTCATGCCCTCCCGGCTGGTGCTGTCCCCGAGCTTCGGCTTTTCAAAATAAAAGCTTGCGTCTGGTCCGCTATGCGTTTGTACTTTGGTGTGTTGGATGTTTGTGAACTAAACACGGCAATCATGCTGATGAATACAATAACTTTTTTAGCAGATGTCTTACTTACAACACGTTGGAGTTAGCAAAGCAGTTTTGTGTTTATATGTGCGGGCGATTTATTCAGTTTGATAAATCCCGCGGTAAATTGGCTGGTTTACTAACAGGGAGGGACTAGAAATCCTGTCTGTTTTTTGTATTTCAAGAGTGAATTTCTCCACAATATGAATACAGATTGATCACTTTTTGATTGATCACCTATTTTGTTGGTAACCGTTGTTGCATAATCACAATATTACACTTGAGGAGGCCTACACTTCAGTAATTTCGGACCTCGAAATTAAACCCTCTCATGTGGCTTAAACAAACGTCAACGTTAAACGCTGATGCAGTTTTAAATGTTTTATCACCACGAGTTTACAGACGTCTCTGCTGATTGAGTATCAGCTGGGACCTGAGCCACACCCACCAAACGAGAGAAAACATATCTCAAACATAGATTTAATATTTACAGTCTATGCAGTCTATGCAGTTTCTCTCTCTCTCTCTCTCTCTCCCCGTGAGGTCGAAAATCAAGCTGTTCCACTAGCTGCTCCCTCTAGAGGTCTGGAGAACTTCCGTTGTGTAATCTGGATGCAGCGTTTTTTTGTTGCATTTGTTTTCTGGGTTGGTGTGCTTTTCTTTTTGCATCGTTTCATATTTGCAGTGCGTTTATGTATTTGGTTGTGTTGTGTGTATTTGCAGTGAGTTTATGTATTTGATTGTGTTGTGTGCATTTGCAGTGCGTTTGCTGAATGCTGCGCATGTGTTGTCAAATTAATGAAGTTGTTTTTCTTTTTGCATCGCTTCTTTTTTCGGGGTTTGCGTGCTTTTCTTTTTGCATCGTTTCATATTTGCAGTGCGTTTATGTATTTGGTTGTGTTGTGGTATTTGCAGCGCGTTTGCTAAATGCTGCACATGTGTTGTCAAATTAATGAAGTTGTTTTCTTAATTTGCTTGTGTTTTGTCTATTTGCGTGTGTTTTCTTAAGTTGCAGGGCGTTTGCCCCTGTCGGCCACCGTACATATGCAGTTTACAGTGATAACAGTAGTAGAGTGACCACTCAAAATTATTTGTAGTTCTTGTAACAATGGGTCCCAGATTTACCACAGAGGTAAACAAAAGCAGGCTTTTCATTTCTAGCTAGTGACCGTCAATTTTACTGGTTAAAATCACAGCTAAATAGTTACAAGAACCCTGTAAAGGATCTTAAATTTGTATTTGATGACTACATGCATGACATAATGCTAAAAGAATGAGGCAAAAGCTACATGTCGCGGATAAAAAGTCAGCATCCACACCAACTACGTGGAAGACATGAAAGTACAGTAGAGCTGCAGCATTATTCTTATATTGCAAGCAACACTGAGATTTATGTACACTTGTACAAGAAAAAAGGCTTTGGGAAAGTGGATTAACCAATGAGTTTGGCAAAAGTAACGCTATCTTATGTACTGGAGTGTAAACTTCCCCAAATCCAATAAAGTGCAGGAGCCGCTAACACTCTGATATACAGTATATATTAAACAGTGGATGTGTCAGTCCTGAACAGGGCTTTTTTTTAACGTAACCCAACATAATAATGTAGTTAGCTAATGAAATGGAAGTAGTGCTCGATTACTACTGTATGTATAGCTAGCTAGTTAGGTGGGCGTGTTAACGTTTGCAGCTTACGTTGTCAGACAAACACACTGTTTTACCCATTCATTACACTTTTGCTGTTATGTTTTTGGTTCAAGAAATACAAAAAAATGATGGAGAAATCCAAAGCTTGACATGCCGGCTGTGCCAAGTAAAGCTGTTTTGGGGAGGGGTTTGGCATACTGTCCATTGACCATCTTTCTTGGCTTTAATTCTCAGCTTTGTAATAAAAACTTTAACTTGAAAGGTGAATAATGAACATTATATTGCAGTCTTACAGTTGTTATGGGTGATAATGTTTGCCTAGCGTGATTGCTGGATATTTATGTTCGTGTTCCTCATTATTTGTCACCTCCTTTTAATTTGTACTGTAGTTTTTTTGTTGACCTTACCTTCCTAAGTTGATTTGATTTCCGTCTGGTCCTCTCCGTATATCACTGTTTGTTTCTCCACCTCTGCCTTTTCCCTGCAGTCTGTCACTCACTCCCTTTCTTATCATCTTTTTTTCTTTTGCAAAGGCTCTCCTCCCCTTCCTTAGGGTCTCATCTTTCCACTCCTCTCCCCTGCTTGACCTCTTGCGTCCCTCCACCCCTTCCCGCTTTTTTGCCGTTTCCACATGAGTGATGTGTTGCATGTGTATCTCTCACAGACAAAGATGAGTGCAGCAAGGACAACGGCGGCTGCCAGCACGAGTGCATCAACACAGTGGGCTCTTACGTTTGTCAGTGTCGCCATGGCTTTGTACTGCATGAGAACAAACATGACTGTAAGGAAGGTGGGTTTCACGTACATTCACATCAGCACACTCACTGGCATAAAAACAGTGGAGTGCACATGCAGGTGCTGCCACATTCACACAAGCATGTGCTCATTCACAAGAACAGTCATCGTCCATCATACAGCCCTTACTTTGTTTATCTACATCAGATTCCACATGACAACAGAGTGGCTCTTTCCATTTGATGATAGTGTTATCTTCACATAGAGTACATAAATCTCCATACTAGGAGCCTGAAAGCAGAGCTGTAGACTTGAGGCTTAAGATGTCGTATCAAGTCTCAAGCTTTCACCTGGTAAAATCCTGGAACAAAAACAAAATGCTTATGATGACTTGTGACTTGCTCTGAAAAACTTGAGACTTGACTTTGACTTGCCTTAAAGGACTTCAGAACTGAAAACGTACTTCATTGAACCTAGACTTGACTTGGACTTGCCACAAGGAACTTGACATTTACTTTGAAAGACTTGGACTTGGACTCAAATGGACTCAAATGACTCAAGGCCCCAAAATACTTAAAAACAGCACTTGTTGCTGGTAGCTCTGCTCACTGAGGCTTGACTTGGACTTGCCCTTTAGGACTTGAGACATACTCTGAAGGACTTGAGACTTGAGTTAGACTTGTCTCAAATGTCGTGCCTCACTTTGGCTAACCCTAAAAGACTTGAGCTCTACTTTGATAAACTTGAAAGATGCAAAGATGCAGCACAAATTGACCGAACCAAGTTCAAGGTAAATACAGTAGAAATAGCCTACAAAGTTATTAAATTATAAATCATATATATGTTATAAAACATCATATATATGTTAAATACAGCATTTGTTTTGTGTGTATTGGTCCCGGTCCAGGGCTTCGGACTGACTTGAGACTTAATTTGAAAACAGCTCTGCCTGCAAGTCACTAAGGCTGTGTTCACTGTGACGTGTGATTGTGTTTGTGTGTGAAAAGCAAACACAGATAGGGGAAAAGGCCTCAGTTTGACAGAAAACATTATTTATTATTTATTAAAAGCTTATAGCACATTCCCCTGTGCATGTGTGCGTGTGCACACACACACACACACACACACATACACACACACACACACACAAAACTGTTGAATTGACATGTTATACTCAACTCTTTGAAGTTGAACTTTTGAACGCTTACACACACCACATCAACACTCACACATATACTCACTTCACTAAAGGCTCCCTGTGCTGCTCGTAAAAACACTCATATTTCAAACATCTGGGAGCTTGAAAGCATTGCATGTAGCGCTGTCTTCCTGTGTGTGTGTGTGTGTGTGTGTGTGTGTTTATATGTGCATTAGATCAGCTTGACCCAGTAACTTTGCAGAGTCATGTAAATCCTTCTTCCCATCACACAGCTTGTGTCCGTGTGTGTGGTTATGTACGTACATACATACAGTATAGTATGTGCATGTGAAAGTTTCAACACGAGGAGATGGACATTTGGACATTTAAAACAGACAGACTTTTTAGTGATAGTAGTCACCTGCCAGAAGTGTTTGACACTGTAAGACAGTGGAAAAGAAAAGAGTGCCAGAAAGACAAAAAACTTAAAAGTCTGTATTTTTTATGGTCTCAGGGATCTGTTTAATCACTTTCATGAAAGGAAGACATCTGTCAAACTTGAGACTGATTATTTACTTGATTTCTGGTTAAAAAAATTATAAACTATTACATTTCCTGTTAACGTGATCATGTGAAAAGATAGTTTGCTATGTCAGACAACACAATTATGACACAATTTATTGCTCAAATCTGTATCATGTCAGTAGCTAGATGTTTTAAAGGTGTGAGAGTATTTTGTAACAATGGTGTGTGTGGAATATGACGTCTGTATTTAACACTTTGCCTGTTAGAAGACTCTCCTTTACATTCATACATTGTTCTTGTAAGTTCATCCATCTCATTCTGTACATGGGTTCAGTTTGTCTGACTCTAAATAAAACCTGTCACTCTGGAATACATCTTGTTGTCTTGTGCATGCCTCCTGCCTCCCATCACCTTCATTAAGCCATTCATTTATCTCACACACACAAATGCCATGTGTGACTGTGAGGGCTGCTGTGGATAGCTTTCATTGCTGTTATTTTAACTGATACAAACTCCAGGAGGAAAGCAGTCAGCAACTTCGACCAGAAATAATTGCTACACAGTGGTTAGCATGCTACAATATTAGCTCACAGTTGATATGTTATCTTGTAAAGTAGTAGAGTTATAGTCAGTCAGTTGCCCAGCAGCGAATGATGTTGCTATTGCTCAGCAGTGCAGAGCCAGGGAGTATTAACAAAGCAATAACAGAGCAGTTGACTACAAATGAAAAATAGATTTTTGGCTAACTCAGGCGCATTTACAGTAATATTTATTAATGTGCACAGAACCTGTTAGACTAATAAATACATCAGTAAAATAGACTACTGAGTAACTGCTCCTGTAACATTATAGAGTAGCAATGTGGACAAAGCTGCAGGTCCCAGAGGTACCTTTTCTTCCTTGACTTGGACTTTTCTCAAATAACTTGAGACTCTAATTAAATTGGCCCCAAAATGCTTAAAAACAGGTTGGTTGCTGGTCACTATAGCTTGTTAACTGAGAATTGACTTGGACCTGCTTTTTAGAACTTAAGATGTACTTTAAAAGACTTGAGACTTGTCTTAAATGATTTGCTTGACTTGGACTTACATGTAAGATGCAGCACAAACAGAGCAGGTGCAAATCAGAGTTGTAGCTGGGTTGAGATCTGAGACTGTGAAGGCCAGAGCATGTGATTCACATCATTTTCATTCATATCAAATCAGTCAGTGACCTCTTGTGCAATGTATCGATGCATCTAAACTCATTATCATATTTATTTGGGGTTTTCCTTTATGTTGTCACTTGACTGTCATTGCTGAACTCATCCGGATTGGATCTTGAATCTTGAATCCTGAAAGGGATTTGATTGAAATTGCTGGACGCATTAACAATCTCGTAACCGTGGCCTGCAAAACAAAACAAGAAATGTGCGAGGAACATAATTTTGAGCTCAATAATTAGATGTTTAGGATCTAATCCTACACATCCTGTGTTTTTAGGATCCATTTCCTAAACATCCAATCAACAAGGGCTTAGATTTTAGATGGAAGTGTTTTCAATAAGTACTGTGTTTTATAGGAATGTTTAAAACAGTCTGAATGTAACTATAAGCACAAAAATTCCCCTTTCTCTGCATTGGATCCATATCATGGATTTTTGCTTTTGCTTCTATAAATGACATCCACCTTTAAATGTTGTAGGTAATAGATGACTTGTACTACTACTAATAGAGAGTTGTTTTATGTACTATACTCCATCTATGCAAAGTACAAAAGGCTAAATGTAGAAGTGTGTTTGTTTAAAGCATGCGGGCATGCTTCCATGTGAAATTCACACTAAACTTGTCATCAGGATGTGTTTCTTTGAAATATTTTCTCTCTCTTTTGGTTCTCTTGTTTCTCTCCTTCCTGTTCCCTTTCCATTTCCTCTGACCTTTTCCTGTGCAGCCATGATTTTAACTTCCTCTCTATGTGTGTGCTTGCGTGTTTCTGTGTGTGTGGATATGTGTGTTCAGCTGAGTGTGAGCATAAGATCCACAGCCCCAGTGGGACCCTGAGCAGCCCAAACTGGCCAGACAAGTATCCCAGCCGAAAGGAGTGCACCTGGGACATCACAGCCACGCCGGGACACCGAATCAAGATAGTAAGTGTGTTGAAATCAAGCAGATTTCGGGGCTAGCAAAGCCTTCTTTAAACCCTATACTTATAGCATTATTGCCCTTCTTCCCTTCCTCATCACATTATTCTGTCTGTGAGGTCTCTCACGTCACATCTTATGTTAAAACCTCAGGCTGCCTTCCCCCTTCTTTCTCTATGATCTCTCTTTCCCATGTTCCACTTATGAAACCCAAATGTGAATGAGGGAGAAAGTGCACGTTTGTATATTCGGGCTAACTGCAAGCGTGTGCTCATGCGTTAGTAAGAGGCCTTGGGCAGTGGCCATCTGTGTCCCTGTGGCTTTCTGTGCGTGTGTGTGTGTGTGTGTGTGTGTGTGCGTGCGTGCGTGCGTGTGTTAAGCTTGCATGTGCACACATGCACATGCATTTATGCATGTTTAGCATTTATGTGTCACCACAAATAGTCATCTCCACATTTTTCGAGTTACTGAAGATACTTATTTAGAAATAAACTGACATATTATGCTCTGCCATGTGTATCATGGATTGAAGATAGTTGAGGCTGAAAAGTTCCAAGTCTGACATGCATGATTTGTCTGAAGAGATGGAAGAGAGAGAGAGAGAGAGAGAGAGAGAGAGAGAGAGAGAGAGAGAGAGAGAGAGAGAGAGAGAGAGAGTTTGACAGAACGTTAGCTCAGACAGATGTTGTTTGCCTAACAATGTTAGCTTTGATGCAAATGGAGTTTTTACCAACATAGACACATGCTGTAGACAACCAGCTGTGATGCAAGCTGCATTATTCGCATACTTGCTTGCATATCTTGTACCTGGACGATTATAGTACTATACTAATTATAGTACATGTACTAGGGGGGCAGATCAGGCCGACATGTCCTCCTTGAGAGTTTCTAAATGTGCACAAGGTAAACATTGTGACTCGTGAGGATGTTACATTGTTAACATTTAGATCAGGACAGAAAAAGCAGCAGTGGCAACAAGCTCTGTTACTTTCTCTTCAAAATGCTCAGCCATTATTGTTGTTATTTGTTTAGAGTCAGCTGCTAACCTGACCTTATACTGTATACTGCACCCACTGTCCATGTGCTTAATAGCATCTTGCTGACATATAACATTAATTTTTGAGGATGCATGCAAGCAACGATCCACAGGAATACAACATGTGTAGTTAAAAGCATTAACGATTATATTCAATAATGGTTAATCTTCCTGATTTCTCGATTAACTATTTGGTCTATAAAACATTAGAAAATAGGTTAGAATTCAATGAAGAAAACTGCTTGTTTTGTTCGACCAACAGTCCGAAGCTTAAAGGTATTCAGTTTATTATCACATAACACAAAGGAAATCAGCAATTCCTCTCATTTTAGAGGCTGGAACTAGGTAATGTTGGCATTCAAGCTTGAAAAGTAATTTAATTCATCATTTTTTTGTCTATTCATTCCTCATAAAGACCAAGTACAGGAGCTCACATGCCCATATTCACAGTGTGCTTCAGATAATCCTCCTAAAGTCCACTAATGTTCCTCATGCAAATACACACACACACACACACACACACACACACACACACACACACACACACACACACACACACATTCCTGGTCTAGACACACAATCAAATGTTAGGGATTTAACTCTTCACATCACTTCCTCTCTGCAGCCACACGCTGAGCATGCTAGATGTTATCAAAATTGTCATCAACTGTCATTATTTAGTTTTGATAATCTCTTATCGCCGCTTACGTAACTGAAAACACATTACATCATCAGCTATGGTAACACATTTAGTAGTGTTTGCATGTTGTGAATGTGCAACTTCATGTGATTTACACACATATACACACAAATTGTGAAATTTGTTCGTGTGTGTGTGTGTGTGTGTGTGTGTGTGTGTGTGTGCGCGTGAGTGTGTGTTGAGATTAGCCGGTGTGCTCTGTATATCCACAGTAATGACATCGCAGCGGGATATATTTAATACCAGAAATCTGAGCGTAGACATGAAGGTCATTCCGTTCTTGCTTCCTCACCCTCTGTCACACACACACACACACACACACACACACACGCACACACGCACGCACGCACGCACGCACACGCACACGCACACGCACACACACACACACACACACACACACACACACACACACACACACACACACACACACATACTTGGGAATAGTAAACAGATCCACAAACCAGTGTCTCACCCAAGCTACAGTTAGAAACATCTGGAAGCCATCCCGAGCCCAGAATCAAACACTTCCCCTCTCAGTAACGACATCCTCACATCAGCCCACCTTTTGCTCTGCTCTCTCCTTCCGCCTGGCTGGTAAAAATCAATGCGGTGCGGTGTTTGTGGTGGCGTGATGGAGCACGGTTCAGGAGACAATCAGAGAGGTGTGTGACTGTGTGTGGGTGAGAGGCCTGCAAGGTGTTATGACTCAGCTCACGGTGACTTGATTAGATTAGGAATCGTGACACTGTGTACATGCATGTCAGTGTGTAAGCAATATGTAGGCAAAGGAACAGGCGTTCTGTAGATTTATATTAAAGAATATGAAATGCAAATGTATTTATTTTGGTTTGAAAGAGTTTTAAAGGGAACAGCCTGAAAATGATTCATTGTATGTCTCAAAAATGTCTCATATTGTAGTAAACCATTACATAAGTTATTGGTGACACAAATTGGTGTTGTTTTTATATTAAAAATGGATCACATGACTATGTGTACCTGTAACCACTTTTCCGTTTTCTTTACTGTTCCAGTTCACTCCCACCGCTGACATTGTGTCATTTTTGGACTCATCAGGCAGATGTTTCCAGATGAAAAGAAAAAAAAACTGACTATACGTTACCTTCACAGAACCAAATGCCTGACAGACAAACTAATATGTGACTAGCTGGTGACCATAGTGGAGCATTAACAATCTAAAAAGCAAGATAATTTTCTCAGGAGTTGGTGGAGACCAAAAGAGAGCTTAAAAAGAGTGGTTGGACTTTAATTCATCAGGTGGCCACGACTCCAAATGAATGATAATGTTGCTCCATATCAGCTGGATGTGTAAATTGGCAACTGTTTGCTAACGAGTTCACCATATCAACTTAAAAAGTGGTAATATGTCAGTGTTGTGTTAAGTTTCCACTTTCAACCAAAGTTGTCTAGCTTCTCCATCCAGCTACAATAACTCTGAGCTCAGGTGTGCCTTGTTTTTTTAATAAAATTATTAGATCCCAATTCAGGAAATTGCTCACACATTTAAGACTCTAACAAAGGATGCACTCTTGTCATTAGTCTTTTTTCTAATTTCTCCTCTCCTTTTCACTCTGATTTGCCTTTTGACTAACTTTCATTGTCGTTGCTCTCAGATTTTGCACCATGTTATCCATACGTGTACATACTGTAGGACATACATTTGTGGCTTTGTTGTAAATCCCTGTGAACAAATAAGAACATCATCAAGACTTACAGCATCTATACTGTATTTTACAGTAATTTGTGTACGACTGAGTTAGACAATCTCTCAAGTCTGCTTCATTGCTTCACCCGCAAAACTAAACTGCTTTACTGCACAAAACGAAGAGGCCACAGATCATCCAGTGCAGACAGAACTAATGTCAGATTTCACTTACTTTCAGGGACCTCACCTTCAAAGGTTTTCACTGAAACTACCTTCTAACAAAGTAATAGTCCCTATAAAAACTGTGGAAAGCCAGGTCAACAGTTAATCTTCCAACACCTTCTCACATCTCACTCAGCGTCCTCTCACCCTCTCTGTCTCTACCTTTCCAGGCCTTCAATGAGTTTGAGATTGAGCAGCATCAGGAATGTGCATATGACCATTTGGAGGCCTTTGACGGGGACAGCGACACGGCGGCCATCTTGGGTCGATTGTGTGGCAGCAAGATCCCGGAGCAGTTGGTCTCCACCGGCAACAAGATGTACCTCCGCTTCATTTCTGACGCCTCAGTACAAAGGAAGGGCTTCCAAGCTACACACTCCACAGGTGTGTGTCTGTGTGGAAGCATATTTAAGTGTTTGTGCATGTTATTAATGTTTTCTGGTAATATCTCACTTTATGCGCAACACTGTGCGAGTTTTTTGGATCTGCAAAGAGCATCACTCACATTCACCTGCTTAGCTTTCTCAAGTTTCAATTGTTTTTTTAGAGCAATATCTACCTCTAGTGGTTCACAACAGCACATACACGATGAAAATCATTCATTAAATCTAACAAGAGTTTATTGACTATCTGGGCCAAAACAAAATCTAACAAATGTCTAATTTTACAGATTAAAATGTACCTTTTTACTGATCATGTGTTTCTGCAGAGTGTGGAGGTCGTCTGAAAGCAGAAGCTCGTCAGAAGAACCTTTACTCTCACTCTCAGTTTGGAGACAATAATTACCCGGGTCACACAGACTGCGAGTGGCTGCTGACGGCCGAACAGGGCTACGGCATCGAGCTGAGCTTCATTACGTTTGAGGTAGAGGAGGAAGCTGACTGTGGTTATGACTACATCGAGCTGTACAACGGGTACGACGCCGACTCACATCGACTCGGTCGCTTCTGCGGTTCAGGGGTAAGATTTTATGTTCTTTTTAAAGGCTCATTTTTCATGTTTGATGTGAAAACTTAGCCAAGTTCAGAGGACCAAAACCAGCAATGAATTGATTTCCCTAAGAAGTATTGCTAGTGTAACCAAAGCCTGAAATATCCTATTCCTCTTTGCTATAGAGCTCCATTGTTGTATAAATAACACATCATAAGCCGCACCTTTACACTGGGTTTCATGTTCCTTCATTACGATGAACATGAGCACTGTAGTTTGTTTTGAGTCCATCCCACATACACCATCCTCCTGCCGTAAATACTCACTAGAGCACTAAAGGTGTATTATCCTGCAGATGAAATGAGCCCAACAAATGTACCGTTTAGTCCTGTTTGAGTAACGTTTACTAACAACTACAGTGCCCAGCTAAATTTTTTTTTAAATAATAGCACTTAGGAATGATATGTTTGTGAACCAGCGGGAGGAAGTCAGAAAGTATAGCATGAAAGATAAATATAGAATAGCATCAGTCTAATCTTTAACTACAAACCTGTATATTTTGCATTATTGCTGTGGACTTAGATGTTTTATTCTTCCTACCATTGCAGGCAGACATTAGTTTCAATTGTTTGGTATCAATATGTTATTAGCAGATGCTTGTTTTGCTTGAGTTTTGTAACCCATCATAGTATACACCAAAATATAGTCACTGGGGCGCCTGGATAGCTCACCTGGTAGAGCGTAGGCCCCATGTACAGAGGCTCAGTCCTCGCCACAGCGGCTGCAGGTTCAATTCTGACCTGCGGCATGTCATTCCCCCTCTCTCTCCCCTTTCATGTCAAAACTCTCCTGTCAAATAAAGACCTAAAATACAAAAAAAAAGATATTTCCAAATTTGTTTTGTGTCTTTTATTTTTTGTAAACGCAAAGTTCTTGTTAAGCTCCTTGTGTCAATATGAAACACTGATGCCTTAAGAGAGTACAGTACTTGAGTAATTGTACCTTGTTATGTTCCACCAATTAGAATGACACATGGGGACTATCTGGAAATTGGGAAAAATACACACACAACCTCCCCATCTATAAAACAACACACATAAAGAAGCTGTGACGTAAAGAATATTTGATTTGTAGTTAATAGACTGAATTATACAAAACTCTGTGATATGACCCTCTAAATGTCTGACAAACTGCTTCTCATGCCTCTCTATCTTCCGTTCCTCAGCCCAGGGAGGAGATCTACTCGCCTGGAGGCGCTATGCTGATCCGTTTCCATAGCGACGACACAATCAGCAAGAAGGGCTTCCACATCCGCTACACGAGCACCAAGTTCCAGGAGAGCCTTCACACCAGGAAATGACCTCACACGCAGCCCGTGACCTCTGACCTCTGTGCAGCCCCCCGCCACTGTCACCCTGACCTTCACCATGGCAACGAGAAAAGTACAGCCTGTCCCCTCTTCTCAGACCCAGCAGACAGATGTGGACGTTCGCCAGCCGCGGGTGGAAGACAAACACTTTACGCGAACATTAGTCTCCCCTCTGTGGCCCCGCACAGGTCATCGCAATGTGAGACGAGACAGGAAAAACAACGAGATATATTAATATGAGACGACTGAGTGAGCCATTTCTGTGGAGGAGATGGTTTTCATTACTGCACATCAAGCTACCCTCAGTGTGGATACTCACAGTTGCAAAACAAAAGAGTACAAACACACACATAAACACACAATATTCATATTCAGAATTATAAACTATGGATGCTTGAGGAACTGAGAAGCTTCTACCTAAAAGAAAAAGCATCAAACAAGGGAGTTTTGAGTCTTTTTTGACTCCTTGAACTGTGCAACTTACTGTGATCAGACGGCTGCTCATACCCACAGTAACTGGGAGGAAACTCTAAAAAAGACATTTTTATTGCCTTTGATGCCTGGGAACTGGTCTCTTCAACCCAGCTCAGAACGGCTGCAGATGATTTTATTTCATGTCTTATTGTAAAAACCCATTGTGTTTACTGTATGTGTGTCTGTGTGTACAGAGAAAAAGAACAAACAAAAGGCTGAAGGCCGTCATTTGCCCTTTTTGCTTAAAGCTTATGCAGACGACCATCGTGGAATGGGGAAAAAATATAAAACGTTGCAAATGGAGAATTTCCAAATGATCTGTGATGTTAATGTTAAGCCTTGCATTATGTTGTGTGTGTGTCCATGCTGTTTTTGAGTTTGCACCATCACCATCTTGTAACAAACTTTCATGGATGTTTCCAGTTTCATCATCACCCCAGCCCCACCACCCCTCCAAAAAAAGGAAATCGGAAGGGAATATTTTCACAGCTGTCTCTCGGAGTGGCACTATTCTGATTGAAGGAGAGATTCCCATGGTGCTAAAAAATAAAAATACACTGAATGACAGATGACTGCAGTTGGAAGTAAAGGTTTTCAATAGGAGACACAGTCAGCGTGCAAACAGCACACTGCATCAACAGCACTAGTCCTGTGGAACTACAATATTGCCTTAGAACCAAAATGTATGCTGTCGTTGGTCGCTCCTATGCTCTTGTCTCAGCGGAGTGTCTTCGAGGTTTTATGGCAGCGTATTTCATTTGTTTGGAGATCTTGAATGGTTTTATTGTTAAAAAAACATGGGAAATGTAGTCTGTGTGTGAGATAGTGTCAATGGTGCATGTGTGTTTGTGTGTCATTTTTGTAGCTGCTCTCAGAGATACATACACACATGCTTACACATCCACAAATACACAGAAACTCATTTGTGTGCATTTTCCCAAACATATCTGAACACTCTTCCCCTTCTGTATATTTGGAGCTTGGAGAGCAAAGTGCTGTAAAGTCGAAGGAATATCAAGGTGCATACAGGATGCATCATTTGTTGTGTTAAATGCAAATGTGTAAGTGTGCGTTATAGAAGATTATAGAGAAATAATGTGTGTGTATGTCTGTAAACTGTATGTTTTTAAGTTGAATCATTCATTGCTGTACGTGCCAAGCTCCAGGTGACCCTGATCCACTGTAGCTTTTGTTTCATCATTCCACCTCTGTGTCTGTAGTTCAGAGACACTAACATGACGTCCTCTGCATCAGTCATTAAAATACACACAGGTAAAAACTACACGCATCTGTGTTTCGTGGATTTTTGCGGTGTTTTGTGAATGAATTTATATTTTCTGGGGTTTTTTTACCGGTTTGGACGAGACAACAATAATACCATATATTGATCCTTATATCAAATCCTGGCGTTTTCCCTTTGTGATAATTCTATTCAGGTATTTTCTTTCACATGATACTATTATAGTCACAAAGCACATGTGATGGTGTTTAAAGGCTCAGATTAGGTCTGTTGTAATTTATTACTTTGTTTGCCAAAAGAAGCCACTCTAAAAATGATTTTGTTATACTAACTTTATTTCCTGTCTGCAGTTGTTTCTATCACTTTAAAGCTAACTTATTCTACCTCAACAGCCATGTTATGTGTTTTCTATTGAGTCTGGCATTTGCAACTTAAGTAAATATAGCCTTTTTTAGTGTTAAATTATAATCAATTTTTAAATTAATATATTTTGGAAAAAAATATTATTGCCGAGAGTTAGATGAGAAGATTATACCATTATCATGTCTGTATGCTAAATATGAAACTACAACGGACAGCTGATTAGCTTAGCTTAGCATAAAGACTGGAAACGGGGAAACAGCTAGCCTGGCTCTGTCCAAAAATAAAATCTGCCTACCAGCACCTCTAATATAAAGCTCACCAAGTTTTTACATGATGGTTTCTGTACAAATTAAACAAACAAGAGGTGCTGGTAGATTATTTTGTGACTTGTGTGTTATTCCATTTATTTATGTAACTTATTATGTTCCATCTCACAAACAGTATGCAGAAATGCTATAATTAAAATATAAGTAGTGTGCCAGCTAAAAAATAAATGATCACAAAGAGCAACAATGGCTCAGCAGATGACCTCAGAACAGCTGATCAAAGATATCCTGTTGCTGCTATGAATTTAATTCATTATTTTATAGTATTATAGTAGCTTTTTAAAAACAAAGTATCAATTAAACACTGAAAAGGTTAATAAACTCTAGTGGCACGATCCAGCTCCAGCAGCAGAAGAAAGTGTGGTTTTATTAGTACTGAGTTAATTACAAATTAATATAATTCTGGATAATGCATGACAAAAAAAAATCCTTGGTTGCTGCTGTTATTAATCATTACTGTTAGGGCCGTGGCTGATAGAATAGTTTTTAAATGGTGTTTTAATAATATTAAACGTGTTGATGACAGGCTAGCCTCACGGGCAAATGTCAAGTGCCTTCGTGGGGGAAAACAACAATGCGCATGCCCAAAGCCGTTATGGAAGCGGATGACACAAATTTGAAGCCAGGTGCGGCTGATTTGTTGCCCCTCTGAAGTACTGTTGTCATGTGGTTTTTAGTTGGCAGAAGTAGCCTAACTTAGAAAGTAACTGGTGTCACCATGAACAATGTGGGTTATCTTCTACAACACACATTTACCGTAAAACCATTTGACTTAAAATTTGAGAGTAGAGAACACCTCGGTGCCCACCAGCCGCGAGATATTATAAACAAAACCTCTGGTAGTGGTTCTCCAGGAAAAAATGGCTAACTGCTAGCTTATACGCTAATTTTGTTTCCCGTGTGTGTTGTTCGGAAGGGAATCTGAGAGGATTACTATACCTGAAAGCAGCAGGACAGCTCGGTAAAATTGGGCAAACATAACGTTAACCCAAACTGACAGCCCATTCATAGGAGGAGTTGTAACGTTATAACAACAAACCGGAGAACCAGGTATGTGCTCACTCTGACTATCACCTGTGTTAAACGTAGGAAATGTGAAAGTGCAATATGTCAACATTTTAAAATGTTGTAATTTTCTGGTTTTGCATTTGTGCAAAGTAGTTTTTGCCCCTATATTTTCCCCCACATTTTTCCGTCACTGCATAGGGGGCGGAGCCAGACGATATAAACATTCGGGGCTTAGCCCAAACCTAAGGGGGTCCGGAGGCATGCTCCTCCGGTGGAGATTTTTTTCGTCAGCTAAATGCACTATTTTTCAGGCTGTTTGAGATAATAGAATGCCTAAAATTATATACACTATCTGGGAAAATTATGATAGTTACTCGAGTTAAAAATAAAAAAAGAAATCACCCAGTAGAGCCTACAACCTATTTTGTATTTAATTGTTCTCCAGCTGTAGTGAATCCAAAATACCAAAAATGTTAAGGATGACTCATTTTCACCCCCGGCAACTAAAAAGAGGCAACCATTATCTGACTATTTTTAAGTTAGCCTACATAGGTAAAATTGGAATTTGGTGTAAACATCATTACTAATCTTAAGAGTTAAGTTCTGTTTAGTTTGTGCTTAGCTGATAAATTTGCTACATCAGAATCCATGAAATGGAAAAAAGAACAATTGAAGCTTTAACTGCACAAAAAGGTTTATCGTGTATTTTTAAACAATACACAAGTATTATTAATGTAATATAATAAAACAATAAAAATCTGTTTTAAAACAAGAAGAATTTATTAATTCATGCATTTCAATTTATACAAAAATTATCCTTAACAGGTAAAATAGAAACTTAGAAAGAAAGCAGTACAGGTGAGGATGAAGGCCAGGTGAGGAGAGTAGTGATGGTGTCGAGTGGAAGAAGAGCAGCAGCACTTCTGATAATCCTGCAAGAAATGATAAGCACAAATCAATCAGAGGCAAAACATACAACTAATAATCAAACAAAACTTTCTGATCTTCTTTATCACTATATTTCTCAATTAGTCTCTCTTCTTATCCCACTAATGTGCCGAGATTAGCTGTAAAACATGCCCTGAGATAACTTAGCATTTGATACAAGTTGTGTGTTTCGGTTTTACGTTTTTCTCTTAATAACAACTAATCATGTTAACTCGCTAGCTAGCCAGCAATACAGTCACTTAACTCAAGTGTTACAACAGCGGATTCACAAACCTGCAACACTTGTCCGCGGTTCGTCTGACGCTGCTTCTGAATCACTCTCCGGCCGGTGAGGTCTGTTACTATGGTTACTAGTGTTCCTGTTCCGTATAAAAAAACTTTGTTATATCCATAACTTCAGCCGGTTAGCCAGTAAGCTCGCGACACCGATGAAACATACAACATGACAACAGCCCGCCAGCCCCTGATGACAAGTTAACGACGAAGAAGAAGATGTATATTCTTCTTCGTTAGTTTTTATTGGCTGTTGGCAAACAAGCTGAGTGATGCGCGATGCATTACCGTCCGCCACCACGCACGGTAATAGAGCTTTTGTTTCATTTTTTGCCGCTCCAGTCAGAAAGACTGAGAGAGGAAATGAAACAAAGTTTAAGTTATTTTAAAAAACCTAAAAGATTCGGGGCTTTTGACAAAACATTCGGGGCTTAAGCCCAATTAGCCCCCCCCCCCCCCGCCGTTGGCTACTGTATTATACTGTAGCCACCGTTTCTAGATTTAATAAATTATAGGCTAAGTGAAATCTAAAAAATATTAATGCTTAATCATATAAGGCACTTAACAATGTGAATGTTGCTCTACATAGAACGTCTATGTTTGACTTTTGATCCAGTTTAAACACAAGAGCTTGATGGTATCTTGAGGATAAGCCACTTACCTTTAAAGGATCAGTTAGATGAGCTTCAGTTGTCACCTTTTACAGTCTATGGTTGTCACATCATGGTGCAACAGCCACACCGCTGTTTGCTGTCACTGTTACAACCAGTCAACCACTAGAGGGTGCTCAGTTTGAGCTTTTCTAAGGTCAGTGCTTTGAAATGTATCAACTGTTTGCCCCCAAAAGTAAGTGTTTTTAGTGCTTTTAACATGTCTCTGAGATGAATATAGATTATTGTGTAAAACTCATAAATGCCTGTTTTAAGGTGAAACAGTACTTTTAGTTTGGAGTTTTATTATGAGAGCAAGGTTGTGGTGTTCATGTTGTATATTTATGTTGAATTAACATCTAATGGTTGTCAGTCTGTAGTATCACAATGTTGTCTGACCCTCTAGCTGCAGCAGTGTGTTAGATCTGCTCCAAAATCTTAACTTTGGCCCCATCTACAGTTCATCCAGAGAACTGCAGTCAGACTACTGTAACCATCACTGTATGTTGAGGGCAAAGTTTAAGGACCAGTTCACCCAAATTAGAAGAAACATCTTTTCTCTCTTACCTTCTACCTTTGCATACAGTTTTGGTTGTATTTTCTGAACCTTTACGAATATCACTACTGAGACTTATACTATCACAATATAATTAGGTTGAATACAGTTTTGTTTGTGATGCCAAAGCATTGAAAAATGACATGAACAAAAAGCTAACTTTAAGTACTCATGCATATAGAAGCAGGGACAATAGAGAACTTAAAATAAAAATCCCTTTTTATTCAAAGCCTTTAAACCCAGATGTATACTACGCCCTCCTGGGGTCATCAGAGAAAAAAAATCTTAGCACACAGTTTACAACACCGAGGGCACAGTTTATAAACTGTGCGCACAGATTTCTGCATGGCTTTTTTTCTCAGCTTACCCCAGGGGGGCTCTATAGAATACAACAAAGGTTCAAACCTATGGTTCACCCCCAGTCTGTTTTAAAAAAAATGAACTCATGAACAAGCCATGTAACCAATAAAGGCTTCTCATTATAAATTCCATTTTGGTTGGTCCTACTCTTCTAAAAGTGAGTGCCTTAAGTTCTTTGACGAAGGATTACAACCATAGGAGGAGGAAGGAAGTAAGAAATAGGGAAAAGTGGGTGCATCCTAAGACCCATTGAGTACACCTCTATTTTTCTGGACTGAATTATTCTGAGCTGCAAATAACAATTATTTTCATTAATCTGTTGGCTATTTTTGTGATTAATCGTTTTATCCACAAACTGGGATAAATGCCAATCACAATTTCCCTGAGCCCAAGGTTACGTATCCAGATATCTTTTTTTTGTCAGTTCAAAAAGCAAAGATGTTATGTTATGTTTACTTACATATAAGACAAAGGGAAGCAGCAAATCATCACATTTTAGGAGTTGGAACGAGGGCATTTGTGACATCTTTGCTTTTGCTGCTTATCAAAATGGTTGCTCATTCATTTTCTATAAATCAATCGTCTAATCATTTCAGTTTTAAAATGACTACTTTCTAGAAACAATATCTTGGTTCCTCTTGACAATGCAGACCCCCGTGTCAACAGTCCATTAGGAACTATTTTCTCCAATGAAACTAGAAGATCAGATTTAACTGGCCATTTTAACTTTTTTAACTCGTATCCACAACTACTGAGTCAGCTGCAGTTGTAGCAACTTTTCTACTCTTTCTACCTAAAATTCCCACAGCACACCATTTGTAGGGCTTCAACTAACGAATACTTTAATGATTAATCCACTGATTATTTTCTCCATTAATCATATGGTCTACCCATCACAAGTTCCTAAAGTGATGTCTTAAAATGTTTTGTTTTGTTTGACCAATTTACTATCATACACAACTTTTTTTTTTTTGCTTAAAAATGACTTAAAAGATTAATCAATTATCAAAATAGTTGCTGATTAATGTTATGTTGATTGACTAATCAATTAATCAACTCTGGATAATGAGTTTTCATTAGGAACCGTTATCTACTGAAATTAGAAAATGAAATCTAGAACAAGGTTACAGTCTACTCATTCTGCCTACAGTTCCCACAATGCACCATGTCTAAACTCGTTCAGAGGAATTAAAAAGTGAAAACCAGAAATGAAAGCAAAGCAAAAGGCTCAGAAATTCCCAACATAAACCCAACATTTGTATATTAATACCAGGTGTGAGACTCCAGGAACCTGTTATAATTTAAAATCAATTCCGGGTAACGGGGATGAGCCTGATTCTTGTTTTTCCTTTCAAAACATATTTGACAAAACAATCTCACTACAAAATCTACAATTGAATGACAACGGAGCATACATTTGCTGAGGAGGATCGTGATATGACTGAAAGCTCCAGAACAGCTACAAATAGACCGTGTAGTAAGATTGTTTTGTCAACTGCTGTTTCCAAGGCCAGAAATTAATTTTCAAACTCAACTTTTAAGCTTAAACAGGAACTACAAAAGTCCTTAAAATACAGAAAAAATGGAAATATGAACATCTAAAATTCCCTGACAATTTGCTGCTGAAGAAGATCATTCAGTATGATTGATAGCTCCAGATCAGACACAAAATGAACCTCATGATGGTGAGATTGTTTTGTGAGGTATCTGTAATGTACATGTTAGGGTTGAGGTGCAGCTCATTCTGTCCAAACATCGTTTTTGGTCACATAGCATCTTTAATACCACCATTATAATAATTAGGATATCAAAAGTATCGAGTATACATACATCATTTGCATTGTGGTACACAAATCTGAGCTGATTTATGTTTTTATATCTTTCATTCGTTGTTCTCAGGATCCACTTTTATTGTCTCGACATTGTGCTGATACATTGAATCGTCCTGAAGAACTTGACGCTATTTCAGGAAGGAGAACATTTAATTGGACATGTTGAGTAATATAAAAAGTTTTTTTGATATTTCCAAATGTAACTTGAATCCTATAGTCTACTACTTTCCAATACCAATAGTCAAGAATCTTGATATAAGCCAAACTAGAATCCATGTCACCAAAAATCAAAGTACTTCAGGTAGGTTTTTTCGCCTACAGTGGTCTTGATATTCTGTAGTTTTTCTTCTCTTTTTTGCAGTAAAGTTCTTGAAGCTGTGGGAACAGTCTCTTGAAGCCATGCCTGTTTTTGTAACAGTCCCAGTAAATGGATTCTCAGGAGTCTGAAGATGTGTGTATTTATGTGTGTGTATTGGTTGAGGAAAACGGTGAAACACCTCACTTCCTCTCTCCTCCACCACCTTTTCATGGTCTCAGTCTGTGATGCTGTCAGACGCTGGTGATGGAGGCCAGGCAGTTCGATGACTTCTGGAGTTTCTCAGGCTGTGTGGTGGGGGGTTCTGGGATGGCGCGAAAGCTGAATGGCAGTCCGATACTGCTGGTGCCGATGTGGCCGGGGCTCAGCGCTGGATTCTGCCGTCTATTGCTTTCCACTATGCTGGATGTGTTGGATGCAAGGCTTTCACGCGTCCTGTACAAGAGACAACAGAAAGTCACGTGTTTGCTTTTTAAATACATTAAATCTTATATTGGGTAACGTATAAGTGATGCTTGTCAAGAAAGAGGAATACCAATCAAATGGATTGCAATTGTTTTAAAGTCTATTTTGCAGACTGAAGAAAAATGCAGATACATTGTAGATTCTGAGAATAATAAGAGCAAATTGCTTCATAGGTTTCCTTCATAAAAAAATTCAAATAAGCACAAAGGCTTTTTTTCATGCCATTCATCTTGGAAAATACATTCAAATATATTAAAGAAAACTCCTAAATAGATCAAAGCAACTTAGTACACAATCATATTAATAAAATACATTATAAATATTAGGGCAGGGACGATATGCCTTTGTCCCGATTAGATTCTTTTACGATACATGGGTGCCCATTCCATTTTCATTGCGATTTTTATTTATTGCCATTGTAGAAGTATTCGATAGTATTGAGTATTGCGATTTTCTTTTCCTTCTTTTCCAAAAACAAAAATTTAGCATTTTTTTTAGTTTTAAAAAGTTTTAAAAATCTTCGCAAAAAAACACAATACATACGATTTGATTCATCAACCTCCATACTTGAGTCACATGATGCCAACTGAGCAAACTTCATCCACTGAGGAAAACTGTGATTGCTGAGTTAAGATATTTTTATGTTTTGTCAAAATAAAAAGATTATTTGGCTTTAGAGCTTTCAGAGTTACCACCACTTTACGTTTATAAAGTATTTTAGGTTTCGCTGTGTTTTCTACTTGAGTTTACCTCCCACACTTTACCAATAATGCTGGATTAAGACTTAACATTTTAAGAGCAAAGAGTTTGAATAGTGACACATGATAATACACATTCATTACAGTTAATTTTAGCAGATACCTGGGGGAGTTGAATCCACTGTCCACCGTGACACTGCTGCTGTCCATGCTGTCCAAACGGGCAGAGTGGGCCGACTTCTGGCTGCTGCTGTTCTCCGTCTCCTTGGGGCTAAGTAAGGTCAGATTGGTCTCCAGTTTCCGCTGCAGATCATGATCCTTCTCCCGCTCCAGTAGCCACTGCATGGTTCCCTCCCCACCACCACCACTGCCTCCACCGTTACCACCCACTTCCCCGTGTTCTTTGTTGTCCTCTGCCGTCGCCAACTCTTTGTGCGAGTCCTCCTCTGCCTCTTCCTCTTCCTCATCATCTGATACATTATAATAGTCAAAAGAGGCGGAGGGGACTGTTGGCTCTAAGCAGCCCTGTAAAACTGCCGGTGACGCTGAGGAAGTGGCTGAATTGGAAGGCTGCTGGGGCTCAGGATTGTCTAGGGCCTCTGTTGATTTGGCATGTGAGGCTTTCCGCAATGTGCCGGACTTGGTGTAGCTGCTGTCCACGTAGCCTGTGGGCAAGGCATTGTGTGGAGGTTTGAACAAAGTGTCCTTGCTGAAGATCTCTTTCCTCTTGATCACCATACCACCTCCTCCCCCTCCGGGATCTACGTTGTGTTGGTGTGGCGTCAAACGGGCATTTTGCACCGGCTCTGGCGTCTGGCTTGGCGTCAGTCGCACTGAGCCATTCTGTCCCTTTGCTGCCGACAAGTCCTCTTTGTACTCCATCGTGTGAGGAGAGGTGAGGTGAGGCGTTTGGCGGTCAGCCGGAGAGCCCTTTCGGAGTCCCCCTGATGAGGTTAATGTGTCATATTCTGATTTTGCCTGAGGCGAAGGGGCAGTTAGGATTGTTTCATTTGACGTATTGCACTGGAAGTACTCATCTGTCGAGGGCTTAGGAGAAAGTCCCATTAGCTCATTGTACGATGGCAAGCTGTCTCTGCTTTTGTTCCTCTCCATTGTACTCCGGATCCTTGACTCGTCCAAACTCCCTTTCCCCAAATCAGGCACATTAAAATCAGAGTGGAATTTAGCAGCAGAGAACATGATCCTTGAGTAGTGGGAGGACTTCTGTGTGGCGCGCAGGGTGCCGTCATCAGTGTAGTAATGACTACGCTCCTCAAGAGTGGGTTCAAAGTCTTCTGGCGCCCCCAGTGACGGGCCCTTGAGGGAGTTGTCCATGGACCGAGAGCGTTCCTTGGCTTGATCTGACCTCTCGTGACGCGACTTCCTGTCCTGATTGTGACTGTGACTTCTTTGCACTCTGGACTGGCACGTCCCGCGAGACGGCTCTGGGAAGGGCATCTCTGTCCGTCTCTTCGCTAGCTCACCAGACACGTCCCACTCAGGGGTAACAGGGCAGTACGATTCAGTAATGTTGGGGTTGCTATGGACCAGATATGTTGCGCCTCCACTTCGCCTGCGCTCCACGGTGTACATGGCCTCCCGAGGTGATCGAACTAACGAGTGGCTAAAGAAGCGGTAATCCCTTTCCATGAACAAAAGGTCCCAGTTTGAACCCTCAGATGGGTCTCCCCTGGAGGTTCGGGGCTTGCTATGTGAGCGGGACTTACCATGTGGGGCCCTCCTGTGGCCCCTCCCCCTCCTGCTGCGTGCACTGTGCTGGGCTGAAGACACTGCCTTGTTCTTCTGAGTACGCTCCTCCTCCAGCCTCTTCATCACAGCCGTGTGCCTTGCCACATTCTCCACTGTTAGGTCAGGGTTGATTCGACGGATTATCTCCATCTCCACCTCGCGGGGAATGGGCGTGATTGGCACTTCCTCGTCACGAAGAGGCCACTCCTCTGGGGGGAACTGGGCTGAGAAGGTGGCCAGATGCCTCATTTTGTCCTTCTTGAAACTCAGCCTGAAGAGCCTGAGACCGAACCTTTTGGATTGTTTCTCACCACTACTTCCTTCTTTCTTTTTGGTCAGAGTGTCACTTTTATAAGGGAAAGAAGTGATGCTTTTGCTCTTATCAGCAGCAGGCTCTTGAGGCGGCGGTTGCTGGACAGGAGGGGAAGTAGGAAGAGTGGGAAGAGGGGGATAAGGGTATGACGGCGGTTCTCCTCGGTGCTCCTTGGCTGACATGCTTGGTAGAGGTTCCCCGCCATTGTGATCCTTGGGGGGCTTACTTTGATGAGAATCTCCCCTATGCTCCTTTGGTGACTTACTACTGTGAAGTCTGGACAAGTCTTCGCGATAGGAGTTGTATGAGTCATTGTGATTCTTTCGAGGAGGCCTCTCTCTCAGGCAGCCAGGTGTGGATGGTGTTACGTTGCCAGACTGAGGCGAAGTGCATTGCTGAGGTTGCTGCTGCTGCTGCTGCTGCTGCTGTTGTTGTTGTTGTTGTTGTTGTTGTTGTGACTGTTGCGGTTGGCGCTCTTGCAGCCGATCATCCAGGTGATACCACTTGTTGTTGGTTCTGATGAGGGAAGGAGTGATAAAGTAGGTCTGTGGGGTGACAATGAAGTAGCCCTCTGGAGTTGGGTAGATCTTCCTCTCTCGCACCAGCATGTTCAGGGTATGTCGCAGAACCTCTGAGCTGGGTGTAGGCACGCCTGCAGGAAACGCAGATCGGACAAAGAACAAATTTCAGTTAAAAATGTTTATTATATTAAAATGGATATAAAAAAGGACATTTTCAAATCAGCCAAAATTCTGGCATACAAGTTAAGAAAACAACAAGCGTAGAGGGTAGTACATAAAATTAAAGACCCAATCACCAAACAAATGAAACATGAGCTCCAAGACATTCACAGTTGTTTTGAAAAATATTACAAAAACCTATATGCCCGGATGGCCTGTAAGGGGGACAAGTCACCTGAATCGCTGCTTGCTGCTTGCATCACTTAATCTTCCAACAATTACAGAAGATCAGAATAAAGCTTTACTGGCCAACGTGACTATAGGAGAACTCCAAAAGGCAATATCTAGACTCAAATCTAATAAGTCTCCAGGCTCTGATGGGTTTACAGCGGAATGGTATAAGACTTTTAGTGACTGTTTATCACCATTGTTGCTCAGAACTTTCAATTGGGTCCTTAAGAAATGAGAAATTCCTCCATTTTGGAGGGAAGCAATTATAACTGTGATACCAAAATAAGGGAAAGATGGGACAGACTGCTCTAACTACTGCCCAATTAGTTTGTTAAACCAGGATTATAAGCTCTTCACATCAATTCTAGCAAAACGCTTAGAAATAATACTTCCAGATATTATACAGTTGGATCAAACAGGTTTCATTAGACAGAGGCAAACACAGGATAACGTTAGGAGGACATTACATTTAATTAACCATATAAACAAAGATAATTTAGAGGCTGTCCTGCTAGGGTTAGATGCAGAGAAGGCATTCAACTCTGTTGACTGGTCCTTCCTATATAAGATACTAGAGAGATTTCAGTTCAACGATGACTTTGTTAGGACAATACAAGCTTTATACTATAAACCAACAGCTTAAATTTGGATTAATGTAGGATTATCAAATATTTTTGAATTAGAGAGGGGATGTCGACAAGGTTGTCCCGTGTCCCCGCTCTTATTCGCCATCTTTATAGAGCCCTTGAGTCAGTGGATAAGACAGAACGAGAAGATAAGGGGGATCATGGTGTCCCAAGAAGAACACAAAATTGCCCTTTTCGCAGATGATATTTTGATATACTTGGGGCATCCATCTGCTTCCTTTCCAGAATTGCTCATAACCCTGAGAGAATACGGTTTATTATCGGGTTATAAACTAAACACCAACAAATCTTAGATTTTGACATTTAATTACTCTCGTAGCCAATCCATCAGAGAGGAATTTAAAATGAATTGGGAATCAAAGTCAATTAAATACCTAGGTGTGAATATTCCTAAACATTTGAATATGATTGTATCAGAGAACTATGACCCCCTATTTTCCAAAATCAAATCTGACCTGACCAGATGGAATCTAGTGCCCTTTTTAGGATTAGGACAGAGGGTAGAAGCAATAAAAATGAACATGCTACCCAGATTATTATATCTGTTCCAAAACACACCAGCAGAACTTCCAAAGGGGAAATTTCAAGAATTAGACAAATTAATATCCCGATTCATCTGGCAGGGGAAGAGGCCAAGAATTCGCTATAAGACTCTTCAACTAGCAAAAGACAAAGGAGGCCTTTCTCTCCCCCGAATATTAAGAATTGCTACCAAGCGGTGCAGATAAAAATTTTAGTTAATATCTGCAACCCTTCTTATAAAGTGAAGTGGAAAGACATAGAATGTCAGATATCTAGTGATATTCCATTACAAGCAATCATCGGGGACAGTGGGTTGGTTGCCTGTCTAAAAGACATAAACCCATTGATAAAAATGTCAATTAAGATTTGGCACAGGGTAGTCAATGAAAACAAGGCCAAAGAACCATACTGGATTATAAGATGGATAGGATATGACTCAGATTTCATACCAAACAGGATGGATGAAAGATTTAAACAGTGGGCCGATAAAGGGTTAATAAAACACTGTGACCTCTATGAGGGGGGCACGCTGTGACAGTTCCAGAATCTTAAAAATCGATTCGGTTTAACCAGTCAGGATTTTTATACATTTTTGCAACTTAGACATTACCTAGAGAAAATAACGAGAAAGGAAGAATTGCAACAAACTAATTTTGGTATAGTGAAGATATTTCTACTCGGCTACAGGTCAGACCCTGAACGTGGAAACATATCAAAGATATAAGGTATTACAAGAGGTAGAGGGGAATGATACTGCATATATAAAGGAGAAATGGGAGAAGGAGAGTAACATTGTGATGCAGATGGAAATGTGGGGGAAAATAATTTCACAACAGTGGAGAAATACATCTGCTCCGTCCTGGAGAGAATTTGGGTGGAAGAGTATAGTTAGGTTTTTTAGAGTTCCAGCTCAAAGGATTTCTCAGGGAGCAAGTACATGCTGTTGGAGATCCTGTGGCGAGAATAAGGCAACACATTTTCATGTGTTTTGGGACTGCCCGGCCATTTCAAAATATTGGAAAGAAATTAAATTGACCATGGGGAAAATCATGACAATAGCGATTCCATCAGAGTTTGTGACTTTATGTCTGGGATTAAGACCGGACACTGTGACAGGGTCTGAAAACAAATATATGTATAATATCCTATTACTAGCGAGTAAGAAAGCAATCACAAGGAAATGGTTACTAAAAGATTCTCCTACAATCGAGGACTGGATCAAAGTGGTTCAGGATGTTTTTATAATGGAGAAGCTAACTTTCACTCTCAGGCTTGAACAAGATAAGTTTGAGAGCTACTGGAAAACGTGGATAAACTTTATAACAACTTTAAGGCAAGATTCTGGGTAATGTGATAAATCCCCCTAGTTTTTTGACTCCACTCATCTGGTTCAGTTTTCTTTCTTTGTTTCAGCAAATAGAGAGTTATACATGTATACAGCAAACGTTCTTACTTAATCTAATTAATACCACTTGTGTTGTTGATTTGCCATCGCAGTTATTATCACCCCACCATAGGATATTATTTGCAGGAAAAGTTTATGAATGAGGAAAGGTACATATGGAGCAGACAAATGTATTAATTTTACAGCTGTTATTGTCTATTTTACTCTCTGCTGTATGTTTACCTATTGTATTCTATTTTTATTCTTGTAGTTATCACTACCACTTCTTATTTTTTGGATTCTTAAAGCAGCCATATTATGATCATTTTCAGGTTCATAATTGTATTTTAAGGTTGTACCAGAATAGGTTTACATGGTTTAATTTTCAAAAAACACCATATTTTTGTTGTACTGCACCGCTCTCTCTCACTGCTACAGTTCCTCTTTTCAGCTGGTCTCTGTTTTAGCTACAGAGTGAGACCTCTTTTCTTCTTCTGTACTATCTTTGATTGCACTGCACATGCGCAGTAGCTCAGATGTAGATCATGTCAGCTAGCTAGCTCCATAGACAGTAAAAAGGCTGTTTCTACAACTTTGGTCAGTTACAAGGCAGGATTAGCTGGGAGACTTCTAAATGAGGGTGCACATGTAAGTAGTTCTTTTGTAGATTATGGTGAACTTGTGTGTGTTGTAGCAGTGCTTTGCTATTGAGAACGAGGTAGCATGCTAGCGTTAGCATGCTAGCGTTAGCATGCTAGCGTTAACGCTACAAGCTAATGGTTGCGGTTAGCCTGAAGGCAGGACACATTCAGAAACCGTATCTCACTCTAAACAGCATGGATGGATTTTTTTCAAAGTTTGTATGTGTGTGGAAGCACCAGAGACACAACATAACACCCCAAATCCCATAAAAAGTGATCTTTTCATAATATGGGCACTTTAAGTTCCCTACCAGTCCAGAACTGGTATAGAAGTACTGTGATGGGCGAGAGTGTGGGTGCTTTTGTAATGATGTGAATTTTTCTTTCTTGATCAATGGCATGTATACAGACTTAAGAGCAACATGTATAATTTTTTTTTTCCTTTAAATAAAAAGTTTAATAACAACAACAAAAAAGGACATTTTGAAAAGTATATTGGGAATGTGGGGACAATTAAAGACAGTTAAAATAATCAAAATGACCAGATAGAAGAGGAAGAAAGAAAAAAAAAAAAGAAAAACCATGAGATTTCTTTGTCTTGCAATGTGAGAGAACTGCTACTACTGTAGAAAATCATGGTGAGAGCTCAAAAAAACAAAAATAAACAAACCCAGCTTGTCAAGGAAAGACAGGATAACTAAAATATCTTGAGGGCTATATTAATATGAATAAAATACTTGCAACGTGTTTCAGATACCCAATGCATGTTTAAACATAAATTAAAATGTAAATCCTATATATTTCACATCAGAGGCATATTATACACTAAATAAATAAAATTAGGAGTGAAATATGGGACTGGATGAGGATGATGTGAGGTTTCTTCAAAGCATGACTGAACCCTAAATTGCTTAAAAAAGAAAAGCCAACTAATTAATAAGACATTCTTTGAAGATCTAACTAAACTGAAGTAATGTTTAAACCTTTCCCTTAAATTTCCCATCACAGTTTTTTTTTTAAATAAAATAATTGCATATTCTGCATCTTCATATTCAATCATTTCATTCACAATATAATGCTTTTGTGGAGTGAAATTTTCAAACCAAGGTTTTTCATAAATGCACCATTACATCATATAGATATATTGCAGATGTATTGTGCAATGTTTTAAACACATTTCTCTAAATCTTAGCTTGACATAAGTATGTTTGGAAACATGATCGCCTTAAAATTCAAGCTAAACTTACATTGGCCTGACCGCATGAATGAATGACCATGAAGGACCATGAATTAGCATTTTTAAAACATTTTTTAAAATGAATAATGAATCATATATTTTTTTAAATCTTATCACAGGTCTTTTCTGCACGTCTTTAAAAAGTTTTAGGTCAGTTTTACACAGCATCAAACGGGCATTTTTGTTTGTTTGTTGACGAAGCTAACTTTTCTTTAATTGCACCCTAACACAGCTCATACAAATCCTCTTACATTTTAAAGAATGTCCATGAATTGTATGTCTACTATAATACTGATATCATAAAACGATCTAAGATTTAATCTGTATGTAAAAACAAATGGTACTTATTAAACTAAACAATCCCATTCCCAGATGATTACTGAGGATATTTATTCAGTCACCTCAAGAGCTTAGCTTAAAAAATGACCGAATCGACATTAAAAGTAGTTCATTTAAATAACACCATTCATAACCTTTGTCTAGCATGGTCTTGTGTTGCCTGACATTACATCACCCCTGTTAGTTTTTTTATTTTTATTTTTTAAACAGAAATGATGCAACCTATAAGTTTAACTCCTTTCCACTGTGCATGGCATATATATAGAAGTAAAGATGAATTTGAGGGACATGCTTCTCAGTAGATTTGACTGACAAATCGTTATACGGAGGTTAAACCTGTGCTTTTAAACTTTGTGTTTGGATACATTTAAGGCTTGACCAAAAACAGATCATAATTTTGTTTTACTACTACTACTACTACTACTACTACTACTACTACTACTACTACTACTACTAATAATAATAATAATAATAATAATAATAATAATAATAAGATAGGATAATTTAACAACATAAATGTGCTATTTGCATGATGTCACCGAATTCAAGTTTATCATTTAATATAGGTCTGGTTATCTAAGTAAATAAACTCGTTGAGTTTCTTGGAATCTCTTTTACAGAATATCCACAATACAGAATCATACATAATTTATTCATAGCCATGAATCAATATGTATATATTACTTGTCACTGGTGAAGAAAACCAAAAACAGTACTTGAGTTAAAAAAAAAAAATTAAAAAAAAATAGGAGAGAAGGATGGGAAACGGAGTGAAAGTGTTTTTGTAGATTTTAGTCCTGTTTCAATGACATTTTTTAGAGAAATTGTGGATTAAATTCAAGTTTAGGACTGCAATCATTTTTTTCTTTGTCAGAAAATAGTGAAGAAAATTATATAAAAATGATATCTTCAAATGTGTTATTATGCCCAAACTACAGTCCAAATTCCAAAGGTATTCTGTTTCTTATCATATATAATAATCAGAGAAAAGCAGCAAATCCTTACATCTGAGAAGTTGGCACCAGTGAATTTTGGGATTTTTGCTTGAAAAAACCATTGATTATTAAAATAGTTGCAAATTATTAACTGAAGTTTGACTAACCGCCTAATCACCTAATAGTTTCAGATATATTCCTGTTGAAATATTATGATGTTTGCAAGATTTTACAGGATAAAATATCTCAATTCTCAATGACTCACTCAAACGTGTCAGAGCCTTCAGGTGATATTAACAGATGTTTGAAAGCCTAAATAGATCATTACTTTGCTCTTTGAATCTGGCTTTAATGTTAAGACAAGCATTACATAAAACTGATGTTAATAAGCAACAAATAATAAACCAGGTATGACACATGCATGGATGTATATAATCACCATTTCTACCTTAATATTTACAGTCACTGCTGATTTTCTAAAAACATATGCCACATAATGTATTCAAAACTCAGTTTCTACATACTTTGGTGCAGTCCTGTATTAAGGAGGTCAGAGGAGCGTACCTGGGAAGCTGGCAGTGAGGTGCTCCACCAGAGCCTCCTGGTTGACAGGCTTGTGGGCAGAGTTCATAGCAGAGATGGCCAGGCACAAGATTTCACCCAGCGGGATGAACTGTGACTGGCTGATAGGTGACATACTGATCGGCGACACGTCACCTGCAGGGGGAGGAGAGGAAGGAGGAGGCACAACTGTTAGATCATGAATGAACAGCAGGCGCAGCGTGTGAAGCTATGATGTAATGGTCAAACCGCAGCAGTTTGCATGCTGCCTGGAACAGCTCCACCCCTCCTCTCTGTGCTGCCTTTAGCCTCTCATTCCTCCTGTTTCTCGTAGGTTAGCAAAGCGAAGCAGATGCTGCAGCAGCCGTAGTGTGGGATCACGCAAATCTTTTTTTGCAAACCTCGTTATTCAATTCTCATCATCTCACCAACATAAGCTTCCACAATCAAACCCAACATATTTGACATTTAAGAAAACATAACTGACTTTAGCGCCACATTGAGAGCTCACACACAGACATTCTCTGTTGCCTTTGTTGAATTAAGCAGGCTTTGCTGTCAGCAGTAGTGAGATCATCCTACAACCAGACGGCCCGGCTTCAAGCCCCTCTGAGAGTAAACATCTGCCCTGCTGAAAAGATGTAAAGCAACACACTGAATTCATCGCTGCAGCAACTATGCTGTAGCTGACCCTGTCTTAAATGACCTAAATCTGGTGATTGGAATCAGGCGATACAAGGTAGAAAATATACCAACAAAGCCTCCATTACTGATACCTAACCTAACATTAGGTCTCCTGATGTTCACAGATAAACAGCAGAATTAATGTTGCCTTATTGATAACTGTTTTAAAGTTTTGTTATCATTTGGCTATCCACACTTCATTTACCGAGCTGATCTGTGCTGATCTGTGCAGGGCCCTGCCTCCTCACCACACTCAGCTGAATGGTCAGTTAAGCAACACGATGACGTTATCTCTGCTTAGTATCACAGCCCCTTCATCTTTACTTGTTTTTTTTTTGGATCTGCCAGTGAATTGGTCCAAAAAAAATCCCTGTCTGGTGCTTTTATAGTATAGTACAGTATAGTATGGGAATGAGGTTGTAGTATGTATGTTTCACATCTTACAATGAAGCAAAAACAGCAAAATATGCAAATATTTATAATAAAAGGGTCAGAAAGGATCTGATTTTCTTGGTAAGGACATAAATTCTTGAAGAAAGATTTTGTAATCTCAACAAATGCCAAATATGAATCTGTCACAAAATCTGGCGCACGACTGAACATTTGGGTACTCAGGAAAACAATTTGAAAAAAATGCACATTTTGTCAGTGTTTTACCATTAGTTTTATTTATATTTCTAAATATGGGTAAGTAAATATGAAGGAGATGGGAAAATATGTCAGGAAGTAAACAGAGATTTGGACCCAACGAAATGCAGTATTGAATTTTAAAACAAGCCAAAAGAGTGTTCAATAACAAGGGAAAGCTTTAGATGAAATAATTCTAAATATTTCTCCTTCCCCATTTTTATTTAACCATATTTGATACATTAGAGAAATAAGGAAAATGGGAAGTTAGCAACATTTCCCACTCGATAACAAACATTTTGTCCACTATGAACTCTGCCCTTTGACCCCAAATCAAACTGCCTTTGCTCTGCGTAGAGAGAGGGTGGAGCTTTTGATGGTGGGAGTGTCAAAAACTCACCTGGCGCACGATAACTTGGCGGGGACGGAGAAAAATGAGGAGCAGGAGGGGGAGGAAGATGCTGCTGCTTCTGCACACGGATGTCTTTCTCACTACGGGAGAGATTGTGCTCCAGCGGGCGCTCGGTAAGCTCCGAGTTGGGCCAGGCCCGCCGCAGATTGCTGCTGCGGTTCTTCTTCATCGTGACCCCTTTACCAGGTGGCCCTCACCCCCCCAGGGGCTTCTGGGATAAGGTGGAGGGAGAGTGGGGAAGGAAGGAGGGAGGTTGGGAAGGGGGGGTGTGCAGGGGGAGGTCGACCAACCTCAGGCTCAGTGCCTCCCCCGCATCAGTAAGAACGTCCCGCTAGAGCGATCACACACCAGACATGGCAGAAACCAGTGTGCACCTTCACACACATACACACGTCTCATTTACATCCACGAGCAAGCTACAAACGACTGTGTTCGCACTGTGGGTGGTTGTCATCGGCTGCTGGGCTCTCCCAGGCTGATCTGGAGCGATGGCGGTGGAGGCGCAGGTGATTGCGCGAGGCATCACCCTTTCATCGGCATCAGTCCCAGCCACCATTTGTAGCATCCCCATTTGCATGCGTAGGGAGGCACATTACGTAGCCGCTCTGATGTGGGAGGAGGGAGTAGGAGAGAGGTGGGGGGGGGGCAGGGGTAGAGATGAGGGAAATGGGGCATTGGAAGCAAGGAGGACGGTGAGGAGAGATTTCAGTGGAGGTTTTTGGATCCGCTTGTTTCTTTTGAGTAGAAGGTAACACGGGAAGGAAGGGAGGGAGGGGATGGATGGATGGTCAAATATTCAAAGCTTAAGAGGCCCAGTCTTCGACAATAGCTCAATTCACCACAGGAGTGCTTGGCCGATCCCCGGAAAACAAAAGAGCCCACTTAAAAAAAAAAACAGAAATAAAAGCTCCATTTACCCTAATGGGCAGTGAAGCCTCAATAGTATGCCAAGCACTGGAGACGACACGTTCACCTCCATCTTTATCCGATCAAGCACGAGACCCCATCGTCCTTTCGACAACAGCACACCAGGAGAGGGTGGGGAGAAAAAAATGGAGAGCATAGAAATAAATAAATAAATTTCAAGAATAGATATCCACCGTTTACCGCAATCCAACGGAAGAGGCTCCCGTAGCATCCATTCATTAACGGGGGGGATGCAAACTCCAGTCAACGGCAAATCTCTTTCAACGCTAATGCTGCAGCTGCTCCCAGCACCTCCAGGAAGGGTGTGTGAGTATGTGTGTGTGTGTGTGTGTGTGTGTGTGTGTGTGTGTGTGTGTGTATATATATGTGTGTGTGTGTGTGAGAGAAAGTGTGTATGCGCGCATCCGCCTGCTGCGCGCGATTCTGCGTGAGCATGCATGCGTCTGTCTGGGTGATTGAGGCTGAGGGGAGGGGTGGAGAGGATGCGAGAGAGAGAGAGTGAAAGAGAGTGAAAGAGAGAGAGAGATTGAGGACATACATAAGGCAGAGAGGAGAGCAAATATCAACAGCTTGAAACACACACAAGAAAAAAATATATATATATTTTCAGCCCTCAGATGATGTCCGGGGAATAGCTCAGGCTCTGAATCTTATGCTGAATTTTCATCCTTACCCTCCTTCCTCTCTTTTTCCCTAACCCTCTGCTCTTGAAGGATAAGGGGCCCCTTAAACCACCATCCGTCCTGTTTATGTGTCTCACCTCAAGCTAAAGACTTGACAGGGCTACAACCGAAGGAAATCGTTTTAAAGGTGCTGATTTGTGTCTCTCATCGGTTCTTCCCACCGGTTGATTCCGTAACTAATACTGTGTGGAGCTGTCAGTGAAAAAGGAAAAACCCCAAAGCATCACCTTGATCACGTCCAGAGTGGCAGCTCCTGCCAGCTGCAGACTCCTGCTGACTCACGTGCGTGGAGTGTGAATGGACGGTTGGAGGGACCGAATAAGGAGCAAAGTGAGAGGGCAGGACAGGCCATGGGTTGGGGGGGTACGGTGTCACAACCAATCTGCTCCAGTTCACTGATACCAAAGAAGGAGGAGAGGAAGGGAAGGAGGGGTGAGGGGGAGGAGTAGGAGGAGGGAGAGCGACACCACGCCAGCCATTTTATTTCTCAGTAGTGCTGCAACAGCCTTTGTTGCCATGACGACCCAAGCCGATGATCTCATAGCTGTTACCTTTGAGTGCTGTTCCCTTAAAGAGCCAGTTACTCAAGATAGAAGCAGACAGACACCACATAGACGAGGACTGAACTGTCTGTTATGTGGACAGAAAATACTCCTGCATCGCTGCTGAAGATCTGAGATCCTTCAACACTTATCTTACAACAACTATAAGACACAATTACACTAACTGGGAGAAATAAATGGCACAGAGCCCTGATAGTGGCAAGACTTTTTCTGAAAAATACATCTACAGTGACTACAATATGCTAGATATCACATGGCAAATCCTGCTGACTCCAAATTTCAGGCAATTAGAGTTGGGACAATTAGTCAATTAAGTGATTAGTTGATCTAAATAATTTTTGACTAATTGATTCATTGTTTAAAGGTGCAGTAGGTAAGACTTATAAAACTAACTTTCTGTCATATTTGCTGAAACTGACTAGTTTCCAGTAGAATTACATGAAGCAGGTAATTTAAAAAAAAAAAATCAGGCTCCTCTGGCACCACCTACAGCCTGTAGTGTGATTTGCAAAAATCCACAGCTCCCTGTTTAGATGCACCAATCAGGGCCGGGGGGGGTGTCTAACTGCGTGTCAGTCACTGCTCATGCACACGCATTCATTCTCCCTTGTGGGGGGAGGGGCTTATGAGACCGTTTTGGGCTTTAGCGGAAAGGGGGGGAGGGGGGGGTTGAGAGACAGAGACTGAGAAGTTTTCGATGTTAAAAATTCCTGGATGTTCACAATCCTACCTACAGCACCTTTAAGTCACTATTCAAGCAAAAATACTTAACACAAAGTGCAGTTTGTTTTGCAGGTAAATGGTCAAAACCAAAGCATTAGATGAATTATAATATTGATGTGATGTTGGTTGTTGATGAAAAGTCAGTGGATTACCAGTCAGACAGACCAACATCCATAGAGCCACCACTAGCGTGGCTAAAAATGTTTTGAAGATACAAATTACATTGAGTTGAACTCTCATAAAATGTTATAGCTGTGAGACAATTGTCTTTTAGTGAAAGTACATCAACTAAGAGTACGACAGCAATAATCTAGTGCAGACTGGATGTATCTAAACACTTGTGTTACTAAGAGATTACCAATAAAATGTGATTGAATGAACCCTGCATGCAGATGTTGCATTGTGTTCGGATTAAAATACCAATGGTGGGATAGCACCATGCTGCTGTAGTAGTTCTGAGCTATAAAGAATTTGTGGCCTGTTACAAATTCATCCAACTTCCTTGCAAACAGGACCATTTCTGCCAGTGTCTGCCCTCCAGTGGAACATTTATGACAATACGTCTTTTTCACAGTTAGCTCTCTAGGCCAGAATAAAGAGACAAAAGAAGTGTACACAACATCCTACATAACACATCTGACATTAAGATATATGCTGCGTTAAACATTTCCCCCAATTCTCTACTGGGACTATCCCTTTCCTTCCATGGAGACCTTGGCTGTAGCAGGGAATGCAGTGCCATAGTGTTTTCCTGAACAAATGCTCCACTTTTCCTTCCTTAAAAGCAAACACTCCTCCCAGTCCATTGTTTATATCCTGCTAACGGATACAAAGTCCCTCAGATAATCAGATTGAATTGTCAGTATTAAAAAACACTTTGTTTCCACATAGCTGAAAATCCACAACTTTTTGTCTAAATGTTGTAATCCAGCTACTTTTTGGCTCTCAGCCCTAATCAAACATTCTCAGGCAGTTTGGGGGATAATCTGCAGCAGTCACATGAGTAAATGCAGCACTATATGTACAAATCAAAATGCATTTAACAACAGCAAAATTACTTCAGCCTTCTGTTACTTTAAGACAACTTAACTTTATTAAAGTTCCTCTTTCCCTGCAGCCTGTCTGTGAGTTTTCTTCTTACACTCTTTTGTGCAAGGCATGTGCATAAAAAAAACATTCTTTCAGATGCATTCAGTTGTCCAAAATCTTGTTAATAAAAGACAATATAGTCGTATCATTCTGCAAGTATCCATTTTGCCAAATGCTGACCTTCTACACACAGTTAATGAACAGCCTATGGTGAAAATTGACATTTTCCATATGATTAAACAACACCCCAAAAGTCACTGTTTCAGGTAATCTCAAAGAGGCAAAATGGTTAAAATGTAACTCCTGGTTGAATTCACATGAGGCTTACCATTAAACTAAAGATTGATTATGCTGCCCAATAATGGGGTCCTGTTCTGAGTTAATTTCCAAGATATCTGTCTTTTGTAGTGGACAACTTATAACACACAAATATATATCAGTATCTCATTTGCATGTGGACCAACACTATATAAGCACTGTTGGTTTTGGCATTATTGAGTCTGGTGAGTTATTAGCTTTAAGTCAAACATTCCACAGCTTATCAGTGTGTTTGCTTCAGTAGTGTTAGTGAAGTAAACGACACTTCCTCTGGTAGACAGACACAGAAAAAAAGCAGCGGCACAAAATCAAAATCTATTTTAGGATTTACCTTTGGGCTATAACAGCCCTAACTAATTGAAGTGTTTCAATACAACCAATGTCTATCAGCTCAATGTAGAAATCTGATAACAAGGACGGAGCTGTAGAGGTGTTTGAGCAGTCAATACACACTAAAATTTACAGATTAATAAGAACAATGAAGAGTCTGGTCAGTGTTGTGCCATAGCAGTAGGTACCACAGGTTGACTTTAGATAAACAAATTGCTTAATCCCAAAGCACTCATAGAACTGACAATCTAAACTGAGGCTCTATCGTGAAACAGACATAAATAAGACACGCGTGCGCACACGCACGCGCACGCGCACACACACACACACACACACACACACACACACACACACACACACACACACACACACACACACACACACACACACACACACACACACACACACACACACACACACATATAAGCTTATGATGGGTGCAGTTGCTGACAATACCTCAAGTCATCCAAACCTGTCCCAGCACATTCATGAGTTATTGGCTTGTCAGAAGAAGATGAGTATGAGTGTGGGAATGTTAAACTGGAGTAGAACTGGGCCCAGGTCCTGTCTTCTCTTTCTGGATGAGTAAACCTACCTGATATGAAGCAGCTGAGGTTATAAGGTGAGATGCTGCCTAAACTCCTCATCAGACTAGCTACGACTGGTTTCATGCAACCTGTCTTAACTCACAGAGGGTGTAGACAGACATTATATATTTATTTTTTAATCACAATCATAAAAAGGAGAGTCATATTAGGTTGATTGTCAATCAGCAGCATTTGCCAGCTCTTAGAGAGCTGTGAAATCAGCATGAAATAACCAGCAGAGCTCTGAAGTGCCACAAACTGCAGGTAAATCTGTCAGAAAGGTATTTAGATCATCAAAGACAACAGTCACAAACAAGCTCTGTAACATGTTGGTGAGATACAGAAAAATATTCCAATTGTGAAGTAGTTTTTTCACATTTGGTTCTTTGTTACTTGAGCACCTAGTTTGCAGGTGAAGTAACACTCATTCTACAAATCTCAAGTCCTTGAAGACATGTCCAGGTAGAGCTGGGCAATATATCGATATTATATCGATATCGTGATATGAGACTAGATATCGTCTTAGATTTTGGATATCGTAATATGGGATAAGTGTTGTCTTTTCCTGGTTTTAAAGGCTGCATTACAGTGAAGTTATGTCAGTTTCTGAACTTACCAGACTGTTGTAACTTATATTATTTGCCTTTACCCACTTAGTCATTATATCCACATTACTGGTGATTATTTATCAAAAATCTCATTGTGTAAATATTTTGTGAAAGCACCAATAGTCAACACTACAATATCATTGCAGTATCGATATCGAGGTATATCGTGATATTTGATTTTCTCCATATCGCCCAGCCCTATGTCCAGGTCTTCATAAGTAAGCTACAAGGCTCTTGCAAGTCTTTTCGGGTTTCTGAATGCTGACCATTAGAATGACACAGCATTTGATTAGGTAGTTAGCTTTTTTATTAAGGAAGTCTAATTGAAATAAATCTCTCTTACAAGAGAACCAAGAACAAAAGACAATTCAGTCATCATCACAAACCCAGTCACATTAATTAAAACATTCACAAGTTGTTACTAAATTATCAGTAAGTAGAACTTTAAAGTATTTCAGAGGAGTTAGTCTCTAAGTTGAGTTTGTGTTGCAGTTCATTCCAGTAGTAAAATGCACAATACCTGAAACTAATCTTCCCCAGTTCAACATTATTCAGGGTGTGCAGCTCTTTTTCATTGTTCCGGGATTTTATTGTGTAAAAACCTGACACGTGGATGTTTTTGCTATCAAGTCTCAGGTCAGCTCAAGTCTTTAGGATGTCAAGTCTCAAGTAAGTGAAGTCTGAGCTGAACAGTGAAGTCCATGTCCTCATTTTTGTGACTTTTGTGAAGTGTGATTCAAGTCCAAGTCTCAAGTCTACAGCTGGACAGACACATACAGTGTAAAAGGGAATACTGCAAAATGGTATGCAAGTTAATATGGCTCAGTGGAGTTCAAGGTTTAAATCAATTTACTTGTGGCATCTAGTCGACTTATTCTGACAGATTGTGTGTCCAAGATTTGTCAGATTTAATTACATGTTATTGCCACTGCACTCTACACTTATTGTTAACATTCTTAACTTTCTAAACGCTTGCTTTTACTGGATGAGTTTGCTTTGATGGGCATATTTTTGTGGCCATGCTGCAAGCCACATTTCCCATGCAAAGAAAGCATATTAACACCCCTGTCTCTAAAACTCTTTCCCCATTATATCAAAATCCACGCAGAATGAAATTAGGTAGGAAGTAACGAATATTATGTAAAGGACCGCCTTTGCAACTTTACATTCTACAGTTGAGTGCAATAGCATGAGTATGCATGATTCTTAACATAGCCTACCTATGCACTTGATGTCAAAGCCCTGTGGTGGTTTTAGGGTCCGTCTGGTCCATCCGTTCCTGAGGACCTGGAGATGAACTTCTTTCCCCTGAATCAGCAGCACATGCTCATCTATCCAGCCGAGGAAGAGGATCTCAGACAGCGCGTGTGTCAGCGCCTTGTTCCAGAAATGCTGCATGTTCACGGCTTTGAAATTCGCGAATACCTCGTAGCCGGTGTGATGCTGTAACTTTACTGACAGCGCGGCCGGTGGTGATGGTGATGATGATGATGATGGGGTGTCCTCTTCATCTTCTCTGCGACGCTGCGACAGCACCAGAGCCAGAGAGTGCGGAGCTACTTGGAGGAACTTCTCCATTCCTGCTCCACTCAAAGTTAACGGTCACGGTCGTGAAAGTCAAAGAAAACTACCGTTCCTTTACTGTACGGCATTGTTTAGACCACACGTGTACGTTTCAATTCTCAAACTGCCTGATAATCTTAACCGGTTCAGACATATTAAAGAAATGGACAACCGAGTAGAAGAAAACACGCTGCGCTGATCCAGAGTCTGCAGCACGACGATAGAAATGTTAAACACAGGTGCTCCATGTAAAATCGGGGAAATAAGCAACCTGACACGCCATCCGCTGCAGCCAACTAACCCAACTGTCAAAGAGTATTAGGGCCTATTTTCAGCGACAAAAGAGGCGAGGACATGTGCTGCGTTCACGCGCCACACGTAAACTCCTACTTTACACTTTGCAAGACCACCAGTAAGCCTCTTTTTTTTTTTGTTAGAGATTGTTTACTAATTGTATTCTGATCTAATAGTTAACAATAACAACAGCCAATTTAATGTGTAACTCAAAACATCAACATTTTAGCAAATGGTTAGCAGCAACACACTAATGGGACAAAAAAGTTGGCCAGAAAAGAGAAACACCTGCACGATTTAGTGCAAAATCAACTTCAACTTTAGCTGTATTGTCAGTCACCAAAGCGAAATTTGTCTTGATGCAAGGTAAAACAGAACAGTAGTGCATACATCATAATAAAATACATTATAAAATATGGCACACATATTCCCCCACACAAGCTCAAAAACTACCATAGATTTCAACCAACACCATCAAATATAAGTTTCACAAAGGTAGCTACCTTAAAATACTAGTGTTTTTTTTACAGGACTTCTGTACTAGATTGCATTATAATATATAGGGGTATCTCAATAATTTGTAGATTTTTATGGCAGAAATCAAGGGACATAAAGATGTTTTATCTCTCAGATATGCCTCAGATAATTTGGTTTAAAATAATAATAAATGTTTACAAATCAATCCGGGACACTTGATTGTAGAGCTGCAACGATGTGTGGATTAATCGAATAGTCGATGAACTATCAAATCATTAATAAAAGTAAGTTTTCATTTTTGTTTGCAAAAATCCCACAATTTAGATAGTTAAATCTGAAAATGTATGCAAACAACAATCATACAATAAAGTTAATATAATCATGCCAGCAAGGAATGATTTACTTTTGATTGCGTATCGTACAGAGTTTTTCCCAAGCCTATGATCTTAACATTAACAAAAATGAAGAAAAAAAAACAAGTGCATGTTATGCTTGTATACTAGCAGCCTATATCAATAATATAATATTAAGGTGCAATTTGTTAAATCAACTTCTAATTTAGAGGTGTATATGGTTGGTGTGTAGGTGTTGTATACTGTAAGTGTCAACAGTGACAGGTACTGTACCACAGGTACTAAGTGGCTTGTTGTTTGTGAGAGCTAGTTTAGGTGCGTTTAAGTGCGTCTGTGTTGGCTGTGAAGGAATCTAAGGCCCAGTTTTATTTGGCCCAAGGCCTCAGGATCTGGTGGCCCAGTTCTTCTCACCTCAACGCATGCCAAATCTGATGTAATCCTGTCTGTTTACAGTTGACAGTGTGCATAAGTATACCCTTTAATGTGTTTGTAGAGGTTAACAACACTGGCAAGCCTTGATGGGAAAATGAGAACTTTTAACTTTAGTAATATATCTGGGAATGTTGATGATAGTCACTACTTTAAGAGCCAAAAACAAAATCAGTAACACAACACATTAAATGAAAAGTGGTTTTTACTTTTTTTCAGAAAAAAGATTACACCAACCTCACAGTATCACTGCTTACAAAATAGCCAAAAAGTGACATTCATAGCAAAGTGTAGTATTCTGATATGACTTAAAAACTGGATTGTCAAACCACGGTGACATATTTTTTTAACAGCAAAGATGATTTTATTGCTGTAAATATTGAAGTATTTACTCAAATGACCAGCACCTGGATCAGTACACAATCAAATTTAGCTTTGTCTGTTATAAATCACACAATGTTGATACGTATAAAGGTTTGACTCACAGTTCCACAACAGTCCATTGGACATGTTTCCAAGTTATTGACTGTAACTATCAAAGCAATGTGAAAAGGCATTCTATTCGCCATTTTGTCTTTAAAAAACACAAACACATGAGCTACTGCCTAACATGAAATGTAAACCTTGTGTTCAAGTATGAACATATGCCTCAAATTAAAGCATTGTGCAAGTGGGCTGGCTTATGCATGCTATGAAGCCTGACACTGACTAAATTGACATTCACAGGCAACTGTCCATTCAAACAAGTCCATAATGAGAAAATTAAATACACTAAAAATTGAATTCTGAGCTTTAAAAACCAACAGAACACGAGATAGCTTAATTGATGTTCCTGAATTTGCTACACATTATGCTTTAATGTATCTGAGTGCAAGTGCAGCATTCATTTAGGCTTCACACAACTAATCAGGTACCAATTTAGTGAATTATTCATTATTTTTGGTTGTGCAACCTTCATGTCAGACATCACTACACTGACTCAGTGGGGAAAAAAAGGCGGTAAAGAAAAGCAAAATACAGGAACAGAAATGACACACATGATTCCTTTGAAACAGACTATCAACTTGCTTAGACACTCAAAATAAAATAAACTGCTGACTCATAAAAATGTTGATGCTGGAGGGCAGGAAGCCCATCTATGGTTTTAACAAATATAGAAGATCAAACTTCCTATCAAACTGGCTCCCAATGTTTCCCTGAAATGTGTAAAGTTTAAACAGAAAATAGCCATTCACTGGAACAAAATTGTGAGCTTGGAATTACAAGGTCAATTACATTAGCTTTAGATTAATGATTGTTCAATTTTATTTTATACCGACATTGTCCAAAAAAACCCACAACTTTAGGTAAAATGTTAAAAAAACAAATACTAAATTGTTTTCCTGCAGGGCTAAAAAATGGAATGCCTTATGTCTCAGAACTGTACCCCACACAGAAAGAACCTTATAATGCCAAGCTTGTAAAATGTGACTTTGCATCTCCCAGAAATATGTAAGCTGAGGTTTAAAGAGATATTCAGTCAGATAGTAAACTAATTGACAAACACCACATCATACACATCCTCAGGCTTTCTTCTGCAGACGCAGGCTGAAGTCCTCTGATGTAAAGAGGACATCAAGGAGAAAAATACATCTCTTTGGTCAGCATTGATACAATGCAAGGAATTTGTTTCTTTGCATGAAAGCCTGGTGAATTGGAGACAGACTCAAACTCTACTGCCACCTTGTGGTTCACTCGTGTCATGATGTGCTGGAGCTCCACTTCTTTTCCATATTTGCTGATCATGTCACAGAGTGACTGCATGAACCAGGACCCGGTCATAGTGTTCCTCCATGAGTAGTAGCCTGTAGACAGATGAGTGATAGAACACTAAATACAATACATAAAAGGGAACAATAAGTACACAAAAAGACCTGTGTTTGTGTGTATGAGTATTAACCTGGGGCTGTGGAGAAGGCATAGAGGAAGTCAGCTTCCACAGGGATCTTAATGCCATCTTCTGCACTGTCTGCTTCAATGCCTGCATCCAGATCAGTGCCTCTGCAAGCCTACTCAATGTGCACACAAACAAAACAAAGACTGGTTTAGACATTTTAGCAAAGCCCAATGGTAAGTTAGTGCAGAATGAAAAAACAAGAAACTCTTATATACCTGAATGAAGAAGAGTTTGGGCTTTCCCACCAGGGATTTGCAGCGATCACCTCGAAAAAGTGATGTCAGACTCTTAAGCTCTACTGATCCATCCGTACCAAAGAACACGCCCTCATCTCCATGACTCAACAGGACACAGACGAATGAGGCATAGCAGCTGTGATCTTCCTTTGACACTGAATTAAAAGACATGTATAGTATTTTATTTATTTTTGTATGAGATGATATAAAAGACAGAAGGTGAAAAGAGTGTGTGTGTGTGTGTGTGTACACATTTTGTATGAGTTCTGCCTCAAACTTACCAGAAGTTAAAACCTGATTCATCTGCTCGACTGACTGGTCATTGTAAACCTTCACTTTATAACCCAACTTCCCAAACACTTTCATCGCGTTGCCTGCATCTACATCTGTACCATTACGTTGATTCATGCCTTTAAAAAACAAAGCAAAGGGTATCTTGTTACTTACACACAATGAAAACACTATTACAAAAACATGTTTTTAAGGAACCAACATTTCATAAGCACAGGCAGTGTATTGAAAGGTGATTTCAAAAGGCCATGCTAGACGCTACAAAACTGTTTCCATTTGCATTCAGTCATGACAAGCCAATGGTTTTATTGTTTCATTAGATGCCGGCGGTACACAGGGTTGTTTGTTTTTTAGAGTGCACCTTTTCTTATTAGTACATGACGTCTGGTTAGCTCACATAAGCTCCACATATCTTTAACCTAATCAGCCAGAAAAAGTGAAAACCCCTAGACAGGTGTAAATAATGAAATGATTGATGGCTGAATAGCATTTGCTGTCACACTGTCATGGCTGATTGGGACATTTGAATATAACAGTTAATGTCATTAACACCTGTGCTTTTCCTACTATGACAACTCAAAATGTCTGCTGTGAAAAGGGTAGTTTAATACAAACGATCTCCAAATCTTGATTTTGTATAATTCATTGCAATTAAATGTTGTTCTATTTAATCTTTAAATTAATTCAATTAAAATTCTCTATTACTTTTTACTTCTCTTAGCATCGTGAACACTATTCAACTCAGACCTACTTTACCAAGGTAAGTTTTCTCTTTCCTACAGTTTTTAATGCATCTTTAACAGAGTATTGATCTGACTTTTACTTACGGCCTAACATTTCTACATTTTTTTACAAAGTTGTGTGGGCACAGCCATGTTGTGTGCTGTCAGACTACATAGTCTAGCCACCCGGCCACTGTCTGTCTGTATTAGGTTTAAACACCTCTCTAGTTTGTTAGTTCTGTTTGTAAGAGTGAGACAGTGGACCACAACTAGCTTGCCCATAACAGGAATCTTTTCTTGGTTAAATAGGCTTAACCACTGATGTTTACCCCACTCATATGATGTACTGTACTTCTTGTGGAGCAATGTTGACCAAGCAGTCATGTGTACTCAGTTTTACCTGCTTGACGGGTTTGTCAAACACAAGCCTGACAGCAAAATGAGAAACCATTATACAATAACTCTAATGCCGAGCAGACTAAAGCTGTATTCGTGTGTGTTGCTATCCAAGGTCTACTCAGACAGATAATAGAGACTCTTTCAATGATACCATATACTGCTCTTCAGCTTTTCAACCTAACATTGCACAATGCTACTAAAGAGTAGGCAAGGACTAAGGTCAACTCAAACATGCATACATTATCTCCAACTATTGTAGCCATCAGGCCTTTATATCCAAAGAGAAGCAAGCACTGGAAAACATTCCCTTTATAGATCATTTTAGGGGCAGACATGGTCATGCTTCACAAAGTGATTATTAACACCCAAAGGACACATATAATACATATAGCTGTAATGGCCATCTTACTGTATCCTGCCACGCTAAAGCAAGACTACCACAATATCCAAGTGACTGGGCCATTACATTAATATACAGAGTAACTGTTCACATATACAGATCACAGTCCACATCAAACTTGGAAGAGGAACTAATCAAACAATGGGATGTGATGCATGACAAATCATACTGCAAGTCATGTGTACTTGAACTTCCTGAGGCCCCATTGACAGTACACTGCACTAGGAGTTATCAAATTGTCTTATATGCAATGATGCATACACAAGAGGATCAGGACAACTACCTGCTTGTTTTCCAAGTACTGCCACAAAGCTAACTTGGACATCTAATTAACTGACATAGGATGCAGTTAAATGGGGTCCACACAGCAAGAGTAAATTGTGTCCCTGAGCACATCCTTCATCTCATGAAGGTGGGATTGCGAGATGATTTACCTGCGTTGTTGTACACGGAGAACTGTACAACTCCAGGCCACATATCATTAGTCCATTGTATACAACATGTTGCACAACAGCTATGATGCAGAAGGACAGACAAACACGCATGTGATGATCCACCACCTTTACAGAAGTGGCTTTACCTCACAATTATAGGCAGTTTCACAAGTAATATCCTAGGTAGGAGTCCCCTTCTGCGGCTATCTGACATGGATGTCCTCGCAACAAATTAGCCTACCATAAGTGAGGGACCAAGCAGAGAAGCTTGTGTACACCAACTGGGAACTCGACAGGGACACAGGCACCTCTACAGCCAGCTAAGCTCTAACTTTGGGCTAACCTGTCAGTTTAGTCTAGATTAACTAAGCATTTCAAAATGGCATATTATTAAATGCCAGTGTGGCTCTTTGTAGAATTCTGCAAAAATAACCCTGAACCCAACATCAAGAGCGAATCAATAAATCAAACAGGGACTACAAGTAATTATTTTTATTACCTTGTAACTATTAAAATCTATTATTTTGATAATAATTTAGAGTATAAAATTTAACAAATGGCAACTTGTCATTTGTTAAATTTTATACTTGTGCCTATCGTGAGAACCTAAGAGTTATTTTTTCAGACTAAAAACCAGAGGGTATTTACTATTTAAATTACAATGATATAGAGTAAAGAAAAGCAGGTAAATATGTTTTACTTTACATTATTAACATATATTTCTGTTCAAGCGTTACAGCACTAAGTAAAACACGAGATTAATTTTAAACCTGGTTCTGTATCAATTTTTTGTTGTTTGTTTTTTACAGTATTAACATGTATAGCAGTTTCAATTTAAATACGTGTAATCTGAAAATAAACTGACCCCAGCCCCCCAAAAAGAACAGAATAAACACCTGTTCTTCTGTCGAAGTTCTTGTTGTTGATGATGATGCACTGGCCGATGCTGGGGAAATTCAGACTGTATCTGAAGCTGTGGCCGCTGGGCTTGGCGTCCACGTCCATTGGGGCAGAAGCAGACAAAGACGACTCTGACCTGAGGGACAGCAAAACCATAAGTCTATCATTTAAATGTAAGATAACAACACGGTACAAGTGATGCGCGACAAAGAAAGCGCTAATAACAGTTGGGGAGAAATCATTTCAAGTGTGAGTTACAGGCCTGCATTAGTGCTAAATATAACATGATTATAACACACTGCTTAAACAGTTTAGACTTACAAACAGCTAATAATAACTAACCTAGCGGGTGAACTATAATGTTATTATTAACTAGGCAGAAAGTAGTTTGGGATATTAATGATAAAAAACCGCTTCCTCCATCACTGCCTGCTAACTTGCAGAGGACAACAATGAGCTCCTAACATTAGATAAAGATCGCTAACTAGCTAACTAACGTTACCGTCAAACAAACCGTGACTCACTGTTGTCCACTGGCACTCTTTGCGTCTGTGGAGTCTTCTCCGGTTGCGTTTAGCGACATATTTCTGATTCAGGAAATTAACCACACAGCGAAATCGCAAATCGCACACCCTGTATGATAAACAGCAAACCCAGCAGGCGTCAAGTGGTAAAGTGTTCAGACAGAGGATATAAGCTAGCTAGCTCTAGCCGCGCCTGCTGAGCTTATACACAAAGATGCTGTGTCATACGAAAAAGCACTCGTTTTATACTCCAACGCCTGCCGGCGGGAGAGGCGAGTCCCACAGGCACTGGTCAGACCAATGAATAGTAAACACACAGGCACAAACTCCCCCTGATGAGGGGCTAGTTTTTTTTCTTTTCTTTTTACTTTTTTTTTTTTTTTTTAGAAATACTGAAGTCATATTTTGACCATGCTCAAAAAAGGAATTTGGATTTTTTTAATATTCCTCCACATTGCTAAAAAATATAGAATTCTGGTACTAAAATCTTATTTTTGTTGGCCTAAAGGTAGTGATATTTAAATATAATACATTTTAAAATACTGGAATTAGTCTGTAAAATACCAACTGTGTCAAAGTTTCAATTTCAGACTGTAAAAACTCCCCCAGGTCGCTAAATCCCCCAAATTCCCATGTTTTTTTTTTCTTTTTAAGTGTAGATTTTTAAACTTATTTTCTCTCCTAAATCTTCTACATTATTTCATCCTCAAGCTGACAGTCACATAAAGTATAGATGCATTAATAGATATTGTCTCACAAATATATTACTGTTTTATAAGTTTGGGCGATTATTATAGTTTTGTTTTCTCATAAAGCTAAACCCTGACTAATCTAAAGCCTAAATAGTTAGCCAAGCAATCTCACAAGTAGCCGCCCATAAGTGGAATTTAACTATGTACTTTGCAATGGAACTTGTACTTTACCTTCCATTTTATACTGTATACTTCTACTTTACTACAATTCTATATTGCACTTTTTACTCCACCACACATAGTTGTAGTGTATAGTAGTTAGTTACTAGTTTCTTTTCAAATTAGGATTTTCGTCTTCAAAATCAGTTTATACATTGGTATATAACAGACTAAACTGTAACTGTAGAATAAAAAGTATTCAAAACTAGCTCCACGTCAACCAACTGAGTACCCCATTAATACAGTATAATACTCGAAAGTGGCCATTTTGCATGAGTCATTTCACTTTTGATACTTTAGTACACATTGCTATAGTAATTCTACTTCGGTACAATTTTGGATGCAGGATTTTTACTTGTAATATGGTATTTTTACATGGTGGTATTGCCACTTCTACTTCTGTAAAGGATCTGAATACTTCTGGTGAATATTAGTTAGCTCATAATTGTGGTTTAACCATAGGCCTTTTTCACAGAAGATATTTTGATATGTCACTATAGGAAAAGCACAAGTGTACTTTAAATAAAATGAATGATGGCTGAATTTCATTTAGCTGCTTTAGTTTAAAGGTCCTGTTGTAAGAGGCCTTAATTAACCCTTCATAGCTAGTATAGCCTCACTAGTTCTGTCTTTGTAAAATGACATCCACCAGCCACCGGATGTGCCTAAATCTGAGTTGTTTTTTTCTTAAAAAAAAAAAAAAAAATATTTTCAAAACACCAAATAAATACACTTCATTACCATTCAGACTTTAATATTGTCAACCTCTAACACAATCCTGCTAAAAAAAAAAAAAACTGCATTGAAGGACAGAGAAGATGAAAAGTTTGCTCAGAACATTCGGTCAATACATATGTATATTTTAAATGATGTAAATATGTTTGCAATTAGGAAGTTTTCAAAATGAAATGACAAAACTCCTCAAGATTATACAGTACCGATCAATAGTTTGGTTTCACTGAGAAATTTCCATTCCACTCCATTACAGACAGAATACCATCTGAGATCAGTTGCATTGTTTTTTTAACCAGGGCAGCAGTTTTCAGATTACATTACTGTATGTGCGTACATAATTGCAAAAGGATTCTCCAATGTTTTCTCAGTTAGCCTTTTAAAATGATATCAGATTAGTAAACAGAATGTGCCTTTGGAACATTGGATAAATGGTTGCTGATAATGGGCAATGTAGATATTGCATTAAAGATCAGCCACTTCTTTCTACAACAGTTAAGAACCCTTTTGCAATTATGTAAACACATAATGTAATCTGAAAACTGCTGCCCTGGTTAAAAAAACAATGCAACTGATCTCAGCTGGTATTCTGTCTGTAATGGAGTGGAATGGAAATGTCTAAGTGACCCCAAACTATTGACCGGTAGTGTATATATGTTGAAAAAGACAGGACAGACATTGACATAACCCTGTCAAATCTGTTATTCAAGAGAAGTAGAGTAGCATCGAGCTGTACATTCCTCACACACACTCTTCATCATGTGTTTAAATGATGCATGAAACAACAGTAAATCCAGAGTGAATCATACTGTGGGATGGTTCACACCAAAACAATTTAATTATTTTAAATGAAGCTATCCCAGCTGGTAGAGGGTGACACATGTTAACAGGATACTTTTAGCTCAGACAAGGAAATACATCCAATGAAACAATGAAAAAGAAGGGAAAAAAGCAAAAGTGCATCACCGCTATTAGATTCTCTATTAATATAACCAGTTAATATCACAATTACTAATTAATATATTTACACAGAAATATTTGCAATGTTTTGTGATCTTCATTTTCAGTGTTCTCCTTTTAAGTACACTTGAATATAAAATGAAATTTAGATTTTTCATCAACCACACAGTCCTTCCACTCATATGACAAACAACCGAGACAAATACAATGACAGTTTTTGCAGCTGAAGCGATCTCGCTTTACCTATTTCATGTTGTGCCACATGTTTACGCACTGAGGCACTCTTATTGCTGTCTGTTATAAAACTACACTCGCGACACATGGCGACTAAAATAACCTACATCAAGATTAAAGCTATGATTAATACGTTTTGAAGGAAACCAGGAAGACAAAAACACTTGCATCACATTTCACTTCACTAATCATCAAGCCAGTAGAAATCAGCACACAGCTCTGCTGCTCTTAAATGAATCTCAACTGTTCAAATGGTGAGCCTCAACATTTACTTGCAGAATTGAAATTGTTGATCCAGGTATTAGTGAGGGCACAGACTTTAGGTAGGAAAATAGGTCTGCAGAATCAAAATAGACTTATCTTAAACAAAAGGATTAGCGTCAATTTCACACACAAAATAATTGAATCTTACGAGGCTCTTACACTTAATAACCTGGTCAACAGCTATACGCTTAGGAGCAACATCCTGTTTAAGCTTGAGCATGCCCACTTCACAAAAGAAAAATGCATCTGCTGTTGGGGGGGACCCATAGAATTCGGGGTTGTGGTGTCTCACAAAACATTATAGATTTTTCACAGGCTTTGGGGGTTGACAGGACAGAAAATAACTTCTGTTGTAATGAAAACTATAGAAAGGGAACACGATTTAAACTGTACATGTAATTTACTAACTCAAAAGCAGATTTAGTCTTGTTACTCTTTAAAATGAATTATTAAAAGGAAAAAATACGGGAAAAAGACAAACCAAAAGACAGGGTTCTGAATGTTTTACATCCCCATTGTTGGCAATAGTGCCGTTGCTATTTTTATACTTCATATTTTCATTGGTACTTATATAAATTTGGTACCACTATTTAAATTCATATAGTATTCAATATCATATTAATTAAATAACATAATCTATTAATGTGCTACACATAGAAATGTCATTATTTTCCCCCAATAACAAAATGAATAGAAAAAACCCATTAAATTGTATTATTATATAGTGAAAAAATGTTTAAAAAATATGTATAAATATGTAGACCCACAACTATTGTTATGACCAAACCAGACTTAACCAGGCCAAAATATAAGTGGAATCTAACTATGAATCGGGGACTCGTATGTGTGTCTTCCAAACGATCCCGCATGCGCAAAAGACGGCACACGCAGCACGCTGTTGTACGAACTTCTGTACAGCAGCGGCGGGGCAGTGTTGCCAACTTAGCGACAAATCTAGCGACTTCCTGTAGAAAAAAAGACGCCAGTATTGTCCGACGAGCGTGTTCTCTTAACCCTTGTGTTGTCTTCCCATCGACTGTGCAACTTAGCTTTGTGTAAAAATGTCAACTTTTTTCAATGTTTTGGTCGTCTTTTTTGTCCCTTTTCCCGATGTTTTGGAAATGTTTTGACGTTTTAGTCACCTTTTTCCGATGTTTTTGTCGATTTCTTCAGAGCTTTTTCTGACGTTCTTTTATCCATTTTTTCTTCAAATGCTATAAAATTGACTAAAAACACCCAAATTCAATTAAAGTAGTGAGCTGATCATTTAATTTACTTGTGAAGAATGTTGTATGGAACCATCCACGTTATTTCTTTTGACAATTTGGTTGAAAGAAACCCAAATTTCTGATACAGAAACTTTTTGAAAATGGGTCAAATTTGACCCGAGGACAACAGGAGGGTTAATACATCCATGGCGGGAGGTCTTTGTCTCTGGCGGCGGCCACAGTCACCTCTCTTTGTCACTTCTGACTGAGAAGGAGCAAGGCTACAGGGATGTCACGTAGTGGGCCAGCGCCTTGCATGGCAGCTCCGCCACCATCGGTGTCTGTGAATGGGTGAATGAGAGGCAAATTGTAAAGCGCTTTGTCCGGTAAGGTAGAAAGGCGCTATATAAATGCAGTCCATTTACAATCGGATGAGGGGTTCTCGAGAACACTTCGAATGGGTATGCCACCCGATACCACTGCAAGCAGCAATACTGAAAACCAAGTGTTTTCTAACTGAATTTTCTGTCACGTTTCTGAGAATTTACACGATAAAGTCGAGAAAGAAACAACTTGGAACCAAGCAATCGGCCCGTTCCAAACAGGCACACGCTCCAAACGGGCACTGCACTAGTAATTAGAATGAACCACTTCCACGTCTGGTCTTGGGAGACTATCAGGAAAAAAAGAAGAAAAAAAAGATTTTCAAATGGACTAGTTGAGTGAAAAAAAAAAAAAAAAAAAAAGAGTAGGCCAAAAAAGGCTAAGATGTTGATATGATATACCAGATTTGTTTTCCTAAAGTAGCACCGCAAATTACCATGAATTCAAAGGCAAACTGTTTCATGTATTAGTGTTTGTGACACAAACAACATAATTGTTGAAATACGCCATTAATTAATTTAAGAAACAGCATTTATCTCTTTGTCAGGACCACTGCGCCCATGCATCTATGCATTTGATGTGGTCTGATATTGAATATTTACTGTGTGAACTATTAAAAAACATTGAGGATGATTAAAGTTTGACTCACAGCGGTGCTGTGCTGGGGAAGCTGCAATGAATTCAATGCAAAAGTCATAAGTCATAATCAGGAGTGCACAACAAAAACAAACATCATTCACACGTTAGGTAGTAGCAGCTCACTCTCCCTAAGCAAACCTTGTATATCGTAAAATGTAATCTCGATGAATTATACCTTTGACAATAGTGCTTTTAAAGAAAATGCATCATGACATTACCAGAATAACCTGCTGCCAAATGCAACTCAAAAGGCGCTACCAAAGAACCCTGGGCTGAGAACAAGCAGTGGACCAGGATAAACATCAGTGTTTGAGAGGCAGTGAGAGGGAATTCTGAACACTAATCAGCTGCAATGTTACAACAATGCTACAATGTGCATTGCATCTACGTTGAGGTGGAAGTCCAGATGCCCTTAACCCTGAGCAAATCACTGCTGGAAAAGGGGAGCTGAGTGGGGTGGTCAGTTGAAGCTACGGATATTGAAGATGGGTTGATGTCAGGCTTAATTCCTCGCTATAGCTGATGTAAGGTTTGTACACCGCCGAGGAAGACAGGCCGACTCAGCTGGAATCAGAAGATGTCAGGGCACACATCCCAGCTGCCTTGGTCTTTCGCCTCCCAGTAACCGCCCTTGTAGACATGCAAGGTCTCTCCGGAAACAGGGTCGTCTAACTTCTCGAACCACATTGCTTGGTAGTTGTCTGGATGGGTGCCTAAAGAAAAGAAATCAAATCTTTTATAAAGACAAAAAAGCTTTAGAGGGATCTGAAGTGAGGGTTAAAGAAGCCACTGAGCCATGACAACACGCCATGCTTAAATTAAGCCGATATGCCCCCAGATGCACCTTCTTCAAACCAAAAACAAATGAGGCAAATAGCAGATAAGTATTAGTATGAAATCACCGTTTTGCTCATATGCCATATGTGGAGAGAATCAGGTTCACAACTAATGCCCCGACTGCCCAGGACCACATTATACTGAGCAATGACAGACAAAATGCTACTCTAAAATATTCAAGGTACTAGGTTTGTGCCAATTCTACAGTGAGCTTTAGTCTTCTATAAGGTTCCCTAAAGACTACCAACACAAATCTAAATAACAAAAAACTAAATAAAACAGGGGGTAATAGAGAGCAGCGCTGATGTTACTTGCTTTTGACTTGAGCTCCATAAGGACCTTCATTGCCTTCCACTAAGAGAGATCAAGTTGCAAAGGATGTAAAAGGGAAATAGTGAACAGAGGAGTTCTTAATCTAGATTAAATTAAATGACTAGAACATGTGAAATAATTGCACAGTATGTGTTATGTCATGATCAGAATACTTGCTTTGATAAGGGGCGAGTGATAGTCCATAAGGGGCTGCAAGTAGAAGAATTTAGGATGAATCCTTGAGAGTTAGGACAAAAACGTTTGGCTATGATCTCTGGATGACTGATACAAAGAAAGACAGACAGCGGATGAAATGTAAGAGGCTACTTGCATGCAACAGGCGTATGAGGGGGAGAGTCCTCTGTGTCAGCTTAACACCAGCAAAAAAAAAGAGATGTGAATCCACCACTCAAACAGTATCCCAAATCCAAACAAATGTCTTGTTTATGTCCATTTTAGAAGTGCTGCGTGTAGGATTTTAAGCAAAATACCATGACAGCTAAAAATACTAATTGTCTCTATTAAAATGCTACACAAAGCACCTTTAAAAGTACATATTATGGTAAGCTACGAAGTGATACTTGCTTTCATCAGAAACCTCATTTGCTTCTGTGCCAGTCTCCACTGCATCAGCTAAATGGAACAGAAATTGATGAAGGGATGGTAAAAGTGTTTGAAAGATGATGTAGAAGACATTTAGCACCTTCCCGTTACACACACTAACATATTGGACATGTGTTTTGTGCATCTAGAGTAAATATATATAGTATAGATAAAGGGTGGGAAAAGACTAAGAGAAGAGTACTTGCTTTTTAAAGGTGAATCATTGATTGAATCCTCAGTGACAGCTTAGGGTTGAGACAGAGACAGGCAGACAAGGTATTCAAAGACAGACAAAGTGGACAAAAGATGAATGGACAGAAAAACAAGACAAATAGATAAATTCCAAAACTAAGCTAAACTTTTTTTTTTTTTTTTTTACCTTCCTCAGGTGAGCTAGCTTTAACAGCCTCCCTCTCCCTTTCTCGGCGGACGGTGCGCTGTTTCTCTTCTAGCCTCTGTTTTTCTGCGTTAGCCTCATCCCAACGGCCATCCTCCATCAACCTCTGGTCAGGGCGTCGTCGGCTGTCTGTCGGCGCCACTCCCTCCTCAGGATCATTGAGCGTCAAGGCCAGCGAGGAGAAGAAGTACATGTTTTCTGCTCCCTCTCTGTAAAGTCATCACCATAAAAGATCAGAGACACAAAGCTACGACACATTACAAGCTCCATTAGTTTACAAAGCACAACTTCCACTTTCCCAATACTACCAAAACTCACGGTAAAGGGTTCTTTCTCCAGATTTCTTTGGCTTTGAGGGTCTGATAGACAGTCCTCTGTTTGCCTTCAGTGCCGTTCTCGCCTTTACTGCTCTGCATTACCCTGGAAAACTCCATCTTCTCATCCCAGGTTCCCGATAGCACGTAATGGGCCTTCCCATCCTTATCTGTTACTACTCCTGTTACCTGGGAGACAAACTCAGCTTTCAGTCAAGAGTATAATCAAAGAGCCAACAGTATAGGCAGTACAGGGATTCACATTCAACTCACACTACACACTTTCATTGCACTACATGCAATTCATTACTATGGCTCTGCCATTAATTCTGCTTTTACAAAGTTTAGAATGTTTTTGTTGACCTGAAATGTGTAAATTCAATTATATATTTATCACTGAAGTCATAGCTAAAGTTGGTGTAGTATGGACTACATTATATTGAGATGTTCCTAATAGTTCAATACAGATTCTTAAACGTTTTTTTTTTTTTTTTATATAATAATAATAATAATAATAATAATAATAATAATAATGTATACTTTATAATCCCGCAAGGGGAAATTACAATGTTTTCACTCTGTTGTTATTACTCACAGGCCTGAATTACACACACACGCTCAGTACCTATACATGCACTAATGGAGAGATATCAGAGTGAGGGAGCTTGGTGCCTTGCTCAAGAGCTCCAGGCAGTCCCCAGGAGGTGAACTGGCACCTCTCCAGCTACCAGTCCTCCACCTCCGTATGGGGACTTGAACCAGCAACCCTCCGGTTCCCAACTCAACTCCCTACTGACTGAGCTACTGACACCCCACAACATATATATATAGTATTGTGTGACTTTATTATACATATTCCTGTAAATAAGCATACCAGCACTGGCTATAGGGTGCTATATGATCGAAACAACAATATACTGTACAGAAAACTAACCTTTCTTGGTACATCTCTGGAGAAGTAACTGTAGGGAGCAAACTTGAGGTGGCAGCGATCTCCTGTCTTGTGGTTCACCACATCTATCTCCCCTGACTGGAAAGGGGACAAAAGAAAGAGAGACAATATTTTGCTGTTGAAGACTTCAAAAGGATAAACCAAGTGGGATTATAAACAAAACGTTCTATAAAAACATCTATCTCTACTTATCCCCGAATGGTTAGAAGTCCTACTTATTCCTGAATAGTAAAGAGTGGTGTTAAGGTTTTGTCAGCTTTATATTTACCTGGTCAATCCACAGTTTTCCAACAATGATGTTGTGTACTGTTGTAGTCACTTTCTTCCAAGAGTAATGATTGTTGCTCTTGTCAAACAAACACTGGATAGAACCTGGGGATAGAGAGGGAGTAACGTTAGACCTGGTAGTGGTCATTTTTGACCTGCTCACCCGAAATATAAACATCATATATCTGGTCTGCACACACTCACCCAAAGGCATGATAGAGAGATATTTTCCTCTAAACTTGCTGGCCAGGGTTATTTCTTGTCTGAGGGTCCAGCCCTTTTCAGAGACAGCATGGTGAGCTGCAGCAGGTGGGTGATGACTCACCTAAGAAGAGATAGCAAAGTCAAGATTTGACCATCACAATTATGCAATGGCTTAAGACTATTCAAGAAATTAAACATGCTCACATTAACATCCTTCAAGCATGTTTATTTTCCCAGTGCGTTTTCCACATACCTGTTCACAGAGGGAGCGGTAGCCACAATCTCTTAGCCGATCAAGCTCAAAGGTTTCTCCCAGCAGAGGATTGAAGGGTTTTCCTGTGCGGTGGACAGTGGTAGAGTAGGAAGAGATTGTGAAAGCGGCCACATAACACATCTGCTCCAGAGAGCTCTGACATTTAGCAGCCTTATCCAGCAGCTCGTAGTACTCCAGGTCTTCAGATAGACGTTGCAGCATTGAGAGGGGCTCGTTGAAATTCACCTAGTAGGTACAAAATCACAGAGAGAAGTAGTCTGATTACTTCTGATCCCTCTCAGGAAAAGCCACTTGGATACCGACATGAGTAGAGGTTCCTTACTGGCATTGGTATCTTTGAGAGCTCCTTTCCAATGCAGTTCTTCATGATGCTCCACAGATTGAGGTAATAGTTGGGCTTGTCAGGGATACGAGTCCGTCTTTGTCTAACTGGCTCTAGCTCAAGGGGCTGTGGAGACTCCGGGTTTGATGCCAAAGACAGTTCATCAAACTGGAAGAAGAGGAGGAAAACAGCCTCAAGGGGTCAGGTGTCTGTGGCGTGTTGACAAGCAGTGAAGAAAAGTCAATACAAATCAGAACTTGCTCGCAAAAAAACAAAGTTAACACACATTTACTGACTGATCGTCGATTCCAGTCTCACTGCTGATCCCACTATTGTTGCTGCCAGATCTCCTGGTGGACAGATAAACAAGAAGGCTTACAATTAAAAACAAAACAGCACACAAGAAAGAGAAAACAATACCAAAAGGAAGAATAAGAAGAAGAGATTAGGAAATAAAATCAGTGACGTTTGAAAAAGACAGACAGAAAATAACCTGTGATACTTGGGGTCAGCAGGGACAGTAATAAACTCTGCTGGGTCTTCCATAGCATCAAAGAACTCATTGTCATCATCCTCGTCACTAGCATCACCTTTTCCTGGAACACCACCTAAGGTGAAGAGAGACAGTGATTGGTGCAGGTACATAGCACAGTGGGCATGCAACATGAGTCACATCAGAGGCAGAAGTTCAGTTGGGGATGAGAGCCTTACCTTTGCTACCTAGGGTGGGATTGCTAAATGAAGAGGGGAGAACTGTAGCTCCTCTGAAAGCTCTTTCCAAGTGATTGTGCTGTTTGGCCAGCTGCTCCAGAGTCTCCTCCAGCCGTATCCTCTGGTCTCTTTCAACCTGTAAGGCCTTCTGCCAGCGCTTACCGTGGTTCTGGGCCAGGGAGAGGAAGTCTCTACATGCCTTGCGGAACATGCACAAACAAGAGCAACATTTCAACAAAAGGAGTCAACAACAATGTTGTGCGTTTCTCAGCGATTAACACTTGGGTGACTTACATTAATCATGGCATTAGAGGTGATTCTAAACAGTGTGGCTCTCTCTGTAACTTGTCTCATCTTTTCCCCCATGTCCGCTCCAACACGAATTCCCTCCAGTTCTGACAAAGACCTGTGCGTGTGGAATAAAATAATGAATGAATGAGGGAACTAAATAAATAGGCAAACAAAATCAAGATGATATTGTTTTTTCTAAAGTAATCAAACTGCCCAGCCTGATAATTGATACCTTTGGAGAGCAGACCCATGCTTGACAATGAGATCATTACAGGTGTTGAGGTCCTCCACCTTGCTGCCCAGTGTGCGTAGTGTGGACTGGATTTCTAAGTTACGGCAGCCTCCACCCTGTCCTGAGGTGGGTGGCACTGCAGGACAATCGTCACCTGAGTCATCTGAGGGAGAGAACGGAGAGGATAATATGACCAAAATCAAAAAATCTAATACAATACTTTACACAGAGTAATACACACATTTTTGCCTGACATAGGCGCTGCTGTATAAGCTGTTTAGACTTTTTGATGTTTTTTCATATTCTGTCTCCTGCATTTTCCAACATATTTGTTTTCCCTCTCACCAGATTCAGCCTGCATTCGGACAGCCTTTGCCTTGGCGAGCTCCAGAGCAGTGATCCATCGCTGGCGCTCTACTTCTGAGCTGGCCTTCAAGTGGTAGGTCTGCGCACCTCCGTTGGAAATGACAAAATTGCATGAGTCCTCCACAGCAATATTGGCTGTGGCCAAGTTGATGGTGCCTCTGCATGTGTGACCCATCTCTGCCTGGGTCCTGGACAAAGAGAATGAAGGGCAGTAAAATGCAGAGTTTCTGAATCCCCGTTTTGTGAAGTAAGAATTTTCGTTTCTCGTAAAGCAACTGTACAGTTTCTAAAACATACATGCAGAGTGCTATATAAGTACTAATTGGGGTGCACTTCTCATTTAAATGGCCTTTAAATGCCTAATTAAAAAGAAATGGTTTATTGCCTAAGAAAATTGTTATAAATGTATTATATATCACCCACCCCCATGTTAAATTCGAACACACACCCCTTGTGTTTAATGCCCCCTTCCTTACACCTTGGCTTCCTGTGGAGCCAGAGAACACCCTTTAAATTCATTACTTATAATTACAAATTCAGTCATATACATGCAACTTACCTGTAGTAAGAGAGCAGTCCATTGCTCAGAACAAACCAGCGTCTCTGGTAACCTTTAATGTAGTTAGTCCATTTGAAGAGCCAACCCTTGTATGTGTCTCCAGGGGTTGGAGTAGGTGGTTTAGGCTCTGACATCACAACAGCCTGTTGTTTCACTGGGTAAGGTTATAGCCTGTTGAAGAAGTAGTTTTTCTAAATTGATTTGAAGTGATTGAATTGTTAGATGCTATTGGTTCAGTCTGCTTAATGCACACATGAAATGTAGATACAAACTGGTCTTCTGGTTGCTACAGACACCATCATCACGGAGCAAATTGGCCTTATGTCAACACCATAGACTGTAGTCTATGGTCAACACCTTTAGCACTAGCATTATGCATTAGTTCATTGCGTCATCCTATGATGACATAAATTAACTTATCATGAGCTATATAAGCAATAGGTTTTGTTTTAACTTTCTTGTTAAAAAGCTAAATACGTATCTCTCTACTAAACTATTAAGTAAACGCCAGCCTGCTTTCTGATTATTCAGTGACAAGTGAAAACATGAAATCGACACATAGCTAAATACTAACCTCCTAATGTTAGCTGCGATTAGTTGAATTTGTTACAGCGTTAAAATGAATGCTGGCTGGTCCAAATTTCACAGCGTGATTTAACGTGATGTAAATCCATCGAAGCCAACCAAAATATGACTCGGGGGTTTACGCACTGAGCTGTTTCTAGAACGTTAATGTTGCTATGATAGTTTGCATCTTGGATTTAACGTCAACGTGGAATCTGCAAATTACAACAAAACAACCGGTTCCGTGCGGACAAAACTCCCAATAATCTGTTTAGCTAACGTGAACGTTTAACGTTACTAGGAAAAAGACAGCTCACTACCGGTCATTTGACAGGATGACGGACAGGGGTCAAGTAAACACAGCCTGTGAGGTACTAAGAGGAACAAGAAGCAAATTCCGAACATCAAAGCTACTTAAAACAGTGTCCGTCACTAATCTTGCTGCTAGCTAAACAACAGGAAGCTGTCAACGTCCTAGGCGACGCTAACGGTCTTGTTTAACTCTTTTGGCGTGGCTTTGTCTTTGTGACATTAAGACGTGATCATGTATTCGTGAAGTTGACCCTTACCGTGCAAGACTTTAGCTAGTAACGGTGTGCATGTCGTGTTGGGTAAAGTGATGTTAGCTCGCCAGTAGTATAAAACAGGAGAGCAGCTACTTTGCTACAGGTCCTACTTCTTCTTCTCTGAGGCTTTACGACAGTTGGCAGCCGTAACGTTGCTTTACTGCCTCCCTCTGGTTATAGCCTCATTATTGTCCTTTTTTAAATGCGTGTAATTAGTCCAGTAAATTTAATAAAACTCTAATAAAGCCCCCACACTACACTCCAATATACTTTATACACTTGCCTCTACTTGCCCTGTTTTCCGTAATTGCGTGATCATCCCTCTTGTCTTTCTTCTGTATATGTCCTGCATGTTACTAGAATATGCTCCACTGTCTTTGTCATGATGCTTTACCAAAAATAATATTGTAACTTACTGTTAAGGTTGCTGTATCCAATTCTAAATCTGCTTAATGTCGCTTGTTATTTCCTGTTAGTTCCCCTACTTCTTATCATACCTACTTTATTTTGGATTAAGTGTAGATGCCTTTTTGTTGCGTTATCCCAATTCGGTTTTGTTCAGACTTGGTCTGCTTTTTCTTTACATGAATGTGATGGGACCCATGTGAAAGGGATAGGTCTCCCTTGACTGAATAAACTTGTGAACAAGCGTTTATAAAGCAGATCCAGATGATTACTGGCTTCATGCTTGCGATTGCTGATATGCAGTATTACATACGTATAATAGGCCATACCACAGATAAAGAATTTGATACAATTAAAAAGGGACACCCTGCAAGTCATCATCACCCACCACTGTCATGTGCCTTTTAACAAACCACAAACCGTTGCAAAGCTGCCATCTATTTAAAGTATAAACATCCACCCTATTTTTGGACAGTGTCTTATGTAAACATTTGTGGAATGCATATTCCTAATGTGGGGTTATATTCTTTCTAATTTGCGGTTAGTAAACTGGATTCAAAGCCCAACAGTTACATTATTGAATGCAATTTGTATAGCATGGTTACCAGCCTACTTCCTGTGAACAATTATCTTACACATTGTGTATTAATGTATAATCTAAACTATTAGGTGAAACCCCTGCAGTGGTAATGTTAATCTTCTGGGTTTAAAAAAAACCCAAACAGTTACATAATGTGCAATTCCACAAACCTTTTCAGTGTGTTATTGCATTATTTTATTTACTCGTTTTAATTCTGTTGTAAACCACATTTAACTTAAAAAAGCTGAATTAAATTGCATCCAGAACCCAAAATGTATTATAAACTTTTTTGACAAATACTTTTTCCCAATGTTCATTACTACTGGACCTGTTCCTAACCTCGTGTGTGCAAAGACATTGTGCTGTCATGGAACAAAACAGGCATTCAAAATTGCAATAAACATAGGTTCTCATTTAAACAATATTCCTATTGTGACAATAGTTTCCTTCTGAGTTACTCTTCACCTTGTAAATTAGCAACACGGAAAACATTTGTCATTTGTATTAACTTTATTGGACAATTATTTACTACAACAAAGCTTGTATGAAGTAGGCATGAAATTTGAGCAATTACTTAAAACATCCTGTGTGTATGTGTAAATCCATGCATGTGTCAGTGTGTGTGTTCAAGATAATTAACTCTTCCCCTCCCCTGACTTATTTAGTGATGTTGTTTGCATTCATACTTTTTCCACTCCCACTAAGCACAATATATGGTGTTTTCTGAGATTTCTGCTTCTCTTGAAGCAAAGCCACCGTCCCTAGAGGAGTATCACTGCTGCTCATCTTCTTCAGCAGTGCCTCTTCCTCCAGCTTTTTCATCCTCCTCTCCGTCTTCATCTTTCCAGACCCTTTACCATGGAATCGATGTGAAAGCTGCCTGAAAGCCTCTTTTGGAGTGAGTCTCCGCCCAGATTCATCCACATACTCAATCTTGACGTCAGGCTTATAGCCATCCTTATCCTTGAAATCTTGAGTGAAGCCTCTGTATTCTTCTCTGCGACTGTACTTGTCATCAAAGCCCATCTTGTCCTCGATGCAGTAGTTGTCATTGGGCAAGGCACCTTTTGTTGCCCTGACACGGGCTACCTTCTGCATTTCAGTGTCCAGTAGACCTTTGTTTTTGCACAACAGCAAGGCAGCGGCAAGACCGGATTTGACAATGGGCTCTTCATCCAAAATGGTGGCAGAGGCTGTGGAGAAATCTGGCTGTTTCTGCTCTTCATCCAAGTTAACTGTGCTCCATCCAACATTCTCATCCATTTCTGAGTCTGAACCTCCAGCATCATCTTTCTCTTCTTCCTCTTCAAAGTCCATAATGTCTTCTTGGTCCTCTCTGTTGCCTGACAACCCATACGTTGGAATATCACCCAGAGTTCTGCAAAACTCTGAGGTGGCGTTGAAAACAATGTTGTTCTTCCTCTCAGGATCATTGTCATTGTTGCCTTCAATAAGCTCTTTAATCTGCTCTGCTACCTTCTCCCCAGAGTCTTTGAGAAGCTGCTTTTGCTTCAGCTTCCTCTGCTTCTCCAGTTGTTTCTGTAGCTCCTGCTCTGCCTCATCCTCCTCAATTGCAGCTGGCTCAGGAGGTGTAAAGTCTTCGTCGTCACTTATGTCCATTTCTGCCATCCTAACGTCATCGGACATTTGGGGGATAGCGTGTGGCAATTTGCTCTCCTGCTCCTCCTCCTTTGCTTCTTCACCCTCCTCCTCAACCTGTTTGCGGCCTCGACCGCGTGTTCTGGAGCCAAAATCAGTGCTGCGAGTGTCATCAATGAGCAGCTCATCTACAGCTGACTGCTTCTCCTTCTTCCTGATCTTCCTCACACGCCGTTTTGTCTTTTTAAAGCCCACCATTTCCTTGAGTGTGTAATACTCTGAGGCGATAGTGAGAGCAGGCATGTCCAACGACTGGGCCTGTTTTCGTAGAGCCTCTCTCATGGCCTGAACCTCCCGCTCTCGCTCCCCATCAGCAAAGCCCCCTGTCTTCAAACGGAAACTCTTTTTCTTTTCACCCTCGATTTCCTCATCATACTTTGACAGTACAGAGTGGGTTTTAAACGTCACCATGTCATCCACACTCTCCTCTTCTTCATAGGGCTTGTAATCTGGCTTTTTCTTTTTTAACTCCACGTTCTTTTCTGCTTTTTCCTTGTCCACCAGTCCCACGTTTACAAGCACATCTTCCTCCTCTTCAAGCACCCCTTTGTCTTGTAGGGTCAGGATGACAGTCTGGCCCTCATTGAAGGAATCCACCTTGTGCTGCACTTTGAGTCCCTTTAGATCTTGAGATGTGTAGGCATCCTTCTTGCTTTGTGCAAACTCCTCCTCTATCAGACTGCTCACACCAAACTCCTCATCCATCTCTTCCAGAAGTTTGGCTCTTTTCTCTGCCATTTCTTTTTCTTTTGCCATCAGTCTGCTTTTCTCAACCCAAGCAGCTGCATCATCCAGCCAGTCCTCCTCTGCTAGGGTCTTGACTTTTCCCAGTTTCTTGTTCTGGATGCGTTTCTCTTTCATAGCTGCAAGCTTTTCTCTCATATCTTTTTGCTTCTTGATGAGAACAGGGTTAATGGTCTCAGCCACCATGGGTTCTTCTTTAGTGCCGAGCTCCTTCTTGTTCTCATTTAATTCCAGAGGCTTCAGACCCAGCTTGGCTCTGAGTTTGTTTGTCTCCTCAATGCTGAGAGATGCGTCTCCGCTTGCAGACTGAGGCTGCAATTCTGTATTGCTTTCTTCATATCCAAGATCAACTTTCTCCTTCTTCACTCGTGGCTCCCCGGTGCTCCTTTCACCTTTGCTTCGGCTCTCCCGTCCGCTTCTCTCCCGAGACCTGGAGCGTTTGCGTTTCTCTTTATCACGAGTCCCATCCCGGTCTGAAGCATCTCTTTCTCGGTCCTTGTGGCGATGTTTCTTGTGTCGGTCCTTCCGCTCTTCTGCGTCCTTGTCGCGGCTTTTTTCCTTACGTTTCTTGGAGGATCCCATTATTTCCTTTGCAGAGTACAACAGTTGTAACTAAAAAAAACGCTACTGTTGTTAGTATATCCGTTTACAGCCAACCCGTTTCGTTGGATAACGGAAGGAAAGATGTTACTAGTTTTCCTTTGCTAACTAGCGTTAGCTCACATTAGCTTAGAATGCTAAGTGGCTAACCAACGACACAACTCACTTAGTGCGTAGGCAAAAATGAAACCTTACATTCAAAATCCGGTATTGATCGACGAAAAGTGAGGATGTGGAAAAAATACTTAGCTATATGTTTCTTTCACGGCAGTTTAACCACCTAGCTTCACGCTCAGGCACACAACTTCATAACGTTACGTCGTCGTCAAACACCGAACAATTTACTGTTTCCGGTAAATACACTTCCTGTGGTCGAAGACGTTAATGTTACGCATACTGCCACCTGCTGTATGGGAGTGTTTATATCAGGTAGGATCACATCAATGAGCTGCTGCTGCGTTTTGGGACCATATTATTTATCAAATGGCTTTTACCAGACTCAAAGAGAATTTGTAAAACCTTTACTGCATTAGCTAGCTATATAAAGTGCTGCTTGGCAACGACATTTCCTTCACCTTCACTCTGAATGGTAATATCTAACGTTAGTTACGTTCCCTATCTCAAACTGTAGCTAAGATAGCTAACTTAACATAACTAAAAACCAGTATTTTAACCTGCTGCTGCTGTTGTCGTTAGCTAATGTTAATATTGGTTAGTCGCGACAGTTTGCAAACCCTAGCTTAATGCGACAACTAACGTCACTATCAGGTTAAAGTTTAGCTTTGCTAACGTTAACGCGAGCAGAGATGCTTGTTTGCTTCAACTTTTATCGAGACATTTAAAGTTAGCTCCATGGTGAGCAGAGCAGACTAGCTTGCGAACAAGCTAGGTAGCACTAGCGAGCTACATCAGCAAGCTTGGTCACTTTCGCTCCTTGGTTAGCATGAGATGATCTTGTTCGATCGACACAAATTACGCTAGCTAGCTAAGTATTGTGGTGTTCGATCAAACGTCAACATCTACCATAGAATGTACGTAGACGTTTAACCAGCGGGTTGGCTAGTGCAGAACGGGGTTTGCGTGTTGCCATGGCGATTGTGGGACATAACTAGTTAGCGCTAGGTCACAGATGTTAAGCTGGTAAAGTTAATTCAAGAAACAAGCTACGTACACTTACATGTTTAAGGTTTGTTTAAGCTAACTACAAGTTCCAGACTGGTTACCGCTGCACTTTTTGGCCGTTAAGCTAACGTTAGCTGGTGTCCCTGCGGGGAGCAGTGACAGAAAGCACGCGCGCTGCACAGTGGAGGGAATGTGTTGTTTTCCCCCGGGAAGAATCCGAGCGGGCCAGTGGGCCACACACAAAACACACCGACTGCAGCTAACGTCAACGGACAGATCACAAAAATAGCCAGTAACGTTAGCTATCAGCATCAGTCAGTTAGTATCAGTCAACCGGCTGATGTTTTCAAGCTGGTCGTGATTGGAGATACCGTTTGCTAAAGTTAACGGCTGCTGTTGGTAAGACGTGACGCATTTGATGCTTTAGCGGTAATATAACTGTTAACTGTAATTCATAAAATCGGTCATATCAAGTTGTAACGTATGGTGACTGGTGAGTAACGTTAATGCGTCGTTAGCTATCTAACGTTACTGTTGGCTAAGGAATCAATGTCATAAGGTTAATTAACTTACGGTTAAATGTCATTTTACTGACGTTTTTAGGCACTAACGTTAGGTCAACTTACAGTGACCGGTAGCGTTAACGTTATGAACCTCAACTGTTAAATAACATAGCATTAACCTTTCTTGATTTTTTTCCCCATATTTTTCTAAAATGCTTTTTCTTGTTTGTTCTTGTAATGTTAGGTTAAGCTTGTAATATCATGTGCTTGTTCTGTGTGGTGATCAGTGTCTCTTTTGTTGTAAATTCTGTTTCTTTGACTGTGAAATGTCCTTTTCCTATAATGTTTTTAATGTAGACTTGTATACCTTGCTTTTTGTTCTGTGTGGTGACCAGTATGCATTTTGTTGTGAATTCCAGCAAGCTGTAAGTGGGTGACATGGCAACCGGAGGCACTCCTTTAGATGACAGTGCAGAAGAGCTGCACAACTGGACGGTAACCAATGGCAGTCTGGAAGATAGACTCAACAACCTGGTAAGGGCTTGTCAGAACCTTTTATAGAAGGCAATTGACTGGTTGTTTCATGTTACATCGTCGGGGCTCCTTAAGACTTTCTGCTTTTATTATCCAGCCAATTTCCATCCATGATTTTTTAATTAAAACTGTTAAATAACTGTTAAACTGTTAAATAACGGGCGCCTGGGTAGCTCACCTGGTGGAGCACTCGCCCATTTACAGAGGCTCAGTCCTAGGCGCAGAGGCCGCAGGATCGATTCCGACCTGCGGCCCTTTGCTGCATGTCGTTCCCCCTCTCTCTCCTCTTTCATGTCTAAGCTGTCCTGTAACAAATACAGGCCTAAAATGCAAAAAAAAAATCTTTAGAAACTGTTAAATAACTAACTACACAGTGCTCTGTTATATATATATATATATATATATATAAATAAAACTGTCTTGTCACTATCATGGCTTATTGATGCTGTCACAGCCCAATTCTTAGACTGTGACAAGAAAGGGAGACCACGAGATTAGGCTGCCAAAGAAAGCCATTTTTATTTTAAACAACCAAATAATTATTCAAAACAACATAACACAAATTAACCAATATAACTAAGTAACGAATACAGAAAGGAAATGTAGCCGCCGTCACACCATGCCTGCCTGAGAGAGAGATAGCGAACCCCTGAAGGCAGCAGCCAGAAGTACCAGCACCCCGACCCAGGTGCAGCTCGTCAGCACAATCAGCAACTGCAACACAGCAGACCAAATACTCCAGCGAACAGGCACAGGGACACCTAGTGGCAGGGAGGCTGGGGTCGTCACAGTGCCATGATATGAATGTTATACATGACATGCATCAGACCCTATTAAAGTAAACGTATATTATAATTAATGCAAATGTTTTTGCTGCTCATCAGGACTGGGGTGTTCAGCAGAAGAAAGCCAACCGATCTTCAGAGAAGAACAAGAAGAAGCTGTCAGCTGTTGTGGTGGAGAGCCGTCTGACTAATGATATTTCGCCGGAGTCCACCCCTGGGGCCAGTCGCAGGAGAGCACGCACTCCTCATTCCTTTCCCCACATCAAATACACCACCCAGATGTCTGTCCCAGACCAGGCTGAGCTGGACAAGCTGCGTCAGAGAATCAATTTCACAGACTTGGATGAGGTGAAAAGCTGCTTTACTCCATCAGAAATTGTTTCTGTTCAGTGGTCAATATGTTGTTGTTAATTCACATCACAGAAATACAAGGATAGATTTTTTTGACATAATGTGGCATGAGTGACATACTGGTAGATGAATGTATGGTTAGTAGCTCAGTCTGTGGACAGAGATATCACAATGATATCACAATAACGGTTGTTATTAGTTTGTCAAACCATCGGGTTTGACAAACTAATAACAACAACCGTTTAAAATGGAAGCCAGCATTGACTATAAAGGACTGCAGATGGCTGTACCTGTCAAGTTGGATATGTTGTGGTTTAAACATTTTTGATAACTTGCCCCATTTGCTGCAGTTTATACGTTTGTAAAATGGGGAGTAACACAATTAAAAATCTTGCATTAAGATGTATGGTAATCTGTAGTACTGAAAGTATGAGATATAGGAATATTTGACTTTAAAGGTAGCATGCAATTTTTTTGACTAAAACTTGTGTTGTAGAGCAAAATCTTTATGAACAGGTCCCGGTACTGATTCTATGTCCTCGACCAGCATGAGCTTGAGGACGCACATGCATGGCACAAGCACACAAGTGCCTAAATGCTAATTTCTGCTGATTGCAGATAGCTTATAGCTTTGTGTCAAGTCTCACTAGTGCCTTTTGTGGAATCTCAAGGACACGGAATAGAAATCTTAACGATTATCACAACGTCAAACAAAAAGTTGCAGTTCCTGTTCAGTGATGAAATGCAAGTGCGTTGCCGTGATGCATTGGCAGGCAGCAGAGGAAGTGATAGGAGAATATTTTTCATAGTTTGGTATAGGGTTGTTTGGCTGACCTTGTTCTGCTGTGTAGTTGAGTGTGGCAGAATTGCAGAGTAATGCATAAAAACATGTAAATATTCCTAAGGCTCTTCTATGGCGGACAAAGCTGAAGTCAAAGAGGATTTTGTATTATTGCAGCAGGGGCACTGTTTTTACTTTTTGACTGAAAATAATTATATAAAAACTGTTTATTAAAGCAACACTATGTAACTTTTAGCTGCAGCTGTAGTTGATGATGAGATGAGACAACCTGTAGGGGGACCGAAGCGGGAAACGTTACATAGTGTTGCTTTAACAATGAAAAAACCTGAACACTTACAGTTTCTCAGATTTTAAAAGAAAATGGCCAGATGTTTAAGTGGTGATTTGTCTGATGTATATCATCTTTTCTTACTCAGAGGAGCATTGGCAGTGACTGCCAAGGACGTGCCACAGCTGCCAACAACCAGCGGCAGTTCGCTGGAGAGAACAAGAAGGCCTACAACTTCCTACCTCTGCATGTAAACACTAACAAAAGCAAGGAGCAGCTCCAGCCCTCCTCCTCTGCCCCAGCCACACCAGCTATCACCAAGGAAACTAAGAAGCAGAGCCCAGGACTCAGGGATACGTTAACCCCTTTGGTTCCTACTAAGGAAACTCCAAGGCTCAGCCGTGGTGGCACTGAGAGAGGGCCCTTAGCGCACAGAGAATATGGGAGAGAAGAGCAGAGAATAGACAGCAGCCAGGTAACCTTTTGTTTTGTTGTTGCCAAGGTTTTAGTCAGCTCTTTTTTTGCCACTTTATGCCTTGTTGTCTTGTAGCCTTGCTGGTGGTGCTAGAGGAAAAGTCAGAGGGTTACTAAAGTTATGATGATTTATCCTCTGGGTAACATGAATGTCAGTACAAAATGTCAAGGCAATCCATCCAATTTTTGTGATGGACTAACAGACCAACAGACAGAACAACATTGCCAACACCTAGCATGGTCAAAAAAAGAAGATAGAAAATAATTGTATTAACTTTTAAGAAATTTGGTCTATGAATAAAGGGAGAAAACTGGAGCATGTTTTGATATAAAACCAGTGTAACACACCTAAATTACAGAGATGGTAGACACTGAAAGATATGTCATATCGATTTGATAAACTTTGTTTTTGAGAAAGATGACTTTTTTATGTCTTAACAAATTTAAAGGCGCAATCTCACCGCTATCATAGCGTCGTTTTGGGCCGCAGCTGTTCTCTGTGAAAAAGCTCTAAAACCCACTATCTGCTCAGCACCTAACGGCAGACACTAGCTGGCTAGCTGGTGAACATAGTGAAGCATTTATCAGCTAAAGAGCCAGATATTTCCCTCAGGAGTTGGTAGAGACCAAAAACAGAGCTTTAAGAGTGGGATTATTGGATTTACATTCACCAGGTGGTCAAAATGCTACTCCAGATGAATGATAATGGTGCTCCGTAACTGTTGGTTGCGTGAATAAGCAACTGTTTGCTAACACGTTCGCCATATCAACTTGATAGGTGATGACATTGATGGTGTGATGTCAGTGTTATCTGGACAACGTCCACTGCCTCCAGGTGGCCAGAACAATATGGTATTGCAGGTTTAAGTGTACTAATCCTGTTTAGAAAGACATTAATTTCACATTTAATTACAATGAGTCCCTTTTCAAATGTGCACCTGGCAGGCTTTATCACTGCACTCCAGCTACTCTGTAAAACCAGAACTAGGATGAAAGTGAGGGAGAGCTAGTGCAGCTGAAACTAGGCTGTATTTAGGGCAATTTATAAATATGCCACCCCTGGTGCCTAGTGAGTTTGTGCCCAACCCTTTTCTGCCCTTCTTTAGCCTAGTCTGAGCCGTCGCTACAGATGCTCGCTCACCTTACTTTACGTCTTTCTCTGTCTTTTCATTTACTCTTCTGAAACTCACACCCATACACCACCCTCCTCTCTGCACGGTCTCAGGTGGTGAGCAAACTGGTACAGATCCGGGAGTACATCAGCAAGGCCAGCTCCATGCGGGATGACCTGGTGGAGAAGAATGATGTGCCGGCCAACGTGGAGCGTCTCTCCCATCTCATCGACCACCTCAAGGAGCAGGAGAAGTCCTATTTACGGTTCCTGCAGAAAATGCTGGTTAGTCTGTCATTTGTCCTTATTTATCTTTTCAAGAATGAATCTAGTTCTTTGGTTTTCTCATGCTGTCAGACAAAGGTATACAATTTCAGTAAAATGTGGTCTTTCATGTGTAAACTTGGTTCTTAGTTAATTCCCGGATAAAATGGAACCTGTTGGTGTTGTTATCTAGGCAGCTTGCCACACATATATTTTTAATTGCAGTCTTTCTATGTGGCCTGACAACAGTCAACTCATGTTTCATGTGATGATAAAATTAGGACATTCAGTAGCATGCTATCTTCCATTGCTGTAGAAGGGCTGTGTTTTGTATTTGGTATTACACTGCCTTGACTGGAGCATTTCTGTGAAATATATAGTAGTATTCACCAGAAAATGTTTCTATTATGCAGATAGTTCAATTCACTGCATGTTCTGCATACTCCCCATATTCCCACAAATTTCAACAACGTGGACATGCTGGCATTCTTATATATGGAGCATTTGGGGGGAGCATATTGCGTTTTGAATAATTTTCGGTTACTAATTTGTTACTTCAACAATGCCAAACAATTGCTGGACAAAGTCTCTGTACTGCATACTTTCCTTTTCAATTATATTTGAGTCTCATGCTGTTCTTTCTACCATTTCTAGACACGGGAGAATGATGAGGATGATGTGGGGACCCTGGACTCTGCAGTGGGGTCAGGTTCACTGGCAGAGAGCACTTCTCTAAACATTGAGGTCCGCTCTTCAGATGCCTCAAATGCAACGGTGTGTATATTTGTGGACTGTTTCCCAAAAATCTGCTGCCTTCTACCCTGTCAATGGTCTCTGTTGCATTACACAAAGTCATTATAATTAGCATAAGGTAATTGTATTTTGTCCTTAAATTAAGGAAACACGAGGAAATGTAAACATTGCAAATTGGATCCTTTGCTTTTCAAACACTGTAGGTTAGTTTTATTTGCTGTGTCAGTACCTGACAAGCCTTTTTTTTTTCCTTTTCTGCTGAGTAGCACCGCAGCACTGTTGTTGTGTTTTGGTAGAGTCAGTGTTTGTAATGTGATGTGGATGTGAATTTTGTAGGGCGGTAGGCCAGAAACAGTGCGAGCTGACCAAAAGGAAGAGTTGGAGAATCTGCGTAAGCAGCACGAGCTGCTGAAGAAGATGCTGGAGCAGCAGGAGCAGCTCAGGGCCCTGCAGGGCAGACAGGAAGCACTAATGGCCATGCAGAACAGTGCAGAGCAGGCACTTGCTGTGATTGAAGACACTGGTGAGATACACACCTACATTGTCACAGGCCCATTAACATTTACTGTAAGTCCAGACCAGGAGAAAAAGTAGTATACTTTACTTTTCTTCCATCAATGAGAACTCAGTTGGAATCTTTTTTTTTTTTTTTTTTTTTATTTCTTTTTTTATAAAATTGTAATTGCAAGAACAGATTTTTGTTATGGAAAGCATATTTGTGCATCAATATTTCCTGGTAAATATGTTTCTACCACTTGAAGTCATATTTGTTGATTTACATAAATATAATTTCATATGTTTAATTCATTTGACATTTGTTGTTGTCATTAGTTGTCACGGAAACCACAGGCAGTGTTTCAGGCCTGAGCATCACGTCTGAACTGAACGATGAGTTGAACGATTTGATCCAGAGGTTCCACAACCAGCTACACGATTCTCAGGTACAGTAGACTATGCATTTGGGCTGCCATAGCCTCCCTAAATAATATCATTATGTCATCTAGAAATAATTCCGAACATTGAACTGTCTTCTGACTCATGCACTGAAGGGTTTTCAGTACAAATAATAATTATTACAGCATTATGTCAATGTCAGTATGTCAAGATATTTATTTTGTAAAAGTTATTATGAAAATACATAATCTGTAATGTTGGAATGTCCACCTCTAGTATATCTCTCACTAGCCACATGACAAGCCATGTCAACTTAAAAAAACAAAACAAAAAACCCATCAACAAGCAATGTGTCTAAACTCTTTAATAACAAATGTATAGTTGAAGTTTCCCATTATTTATGCCTTTTAGACTAAAGCAGTGCCAGACAACCGTCGCCAGGCAGAGAGCCTTTCCCTCTCTAGAGAGGTGTGCTGGTCTAGGGCTCCCCAGGCTGTTGGTCCACCTCAACACAGGCCTCTCCTCCACTCTGCCTCTGGTCCCCACACTGGCCTAGACACAGGGACAACAGCTGCCAGTGCCAAACTCACTAAGCTCCAAGAACTCCAAGACAAAAAGCAAACCATGGACAAGATCCTGCAGGAGCTGCATTCACTCAGAGACCAGACTCTCAACAACAACAACTCATGTAAGAGTATTTCAGAAGCCTTTTTTTGTGTGTGTTTTAGGGTTTTTCCACTATGAAGTGTGGATGAACTGTATGTGGTTCCCTTCAGGTCGTGGCTTGTCAACACAGTGCAGTCTGAGTATGGGAGGATCTTCAGATTGTCCATCTGCGCTCTGCTCTAATGGGGCCTCAGCTTCTACTCCCTTTCATCCTTCACTCTCGCAGCGCCAGGACAGCTCCAATTCCACAGACAAGCTCAGGTACACACACGCAAACACAAGCTGCTGAATAGGCAGATCAGATATCAGCACCAGGGTGTTGTATAGCGGGGGGTTGGTGTAACATATGGTGGTGTAGTGAAACCTTGCAGCCACAAAACCTACTACATTCGCAAAAGTGTTCTTGAACAAGACGCCCACACTTTTTAGGGGTGCTTTTCTGTAAGGGACTCTTTAGCAGAGGGGGGGATTTTGTCTTGGTATCACATAACCTTTTAATTTTTTGCCTAGTATACGTTTGCATTTCATCCACACATTTGTTTTCTTTTCTACTTCCTGCAGGAAGCTAAAGGAGGTTCACAAGCGTTTAAATGAGCTGCGGGAATTGGTTCAGTACTACGAACAGACCTCTGATATGATGGTGGATGCCGTCAATGAAAATGTGAAAGAGGATGATGATGATGATGAGGAGGAGGATGAGGAAGATGAGACAGAGGACGGTTCTATGTTTGAGGCCATGTTTGACTCTGAGCAGGAGAACCGCCAGCCTGTAACTAACATCAGGTGTGTTTGGTTAAATAGTTATATAAATGAAATGTATTTTCAAAATGTATTATCATTTCATTTTTCTGAATAAATAAATAAATAAATGACTGATTGGACTTTTATCGAAAGATTAAACGTACTAGAGCTCCAACAATTAGTCAATTTATCAATTAGTCGATCAAGAGAGAATTAATTGACAACTATTTCAATTTTTCAAAATGTGTTAAAATGTGTGAAAAATATGCCAAACATTTGATGGTTTTAGCTTCTCAAACATGAGAATTAGCTAATTTTCCTTGTCTTAAATTATAATAAATTGAGTAATTTGGGGGTTTAGATCTTCAGTTACACAAAACAAGATAGAATTCTAGGAGTTATTGGCATTTTTTCTGCTGTTTTTATATATCAAATGATTAATTCATAAATCAGTAATAGTCAGATTTCTTGATAATGAAAATAATTCTTAGTTGCAGCCCTACATTATTTACAGATTAAGTTGATAAATTATACTTAAACACTGCAAATGGGAAGAGAAGGTTTGTTGTTATTGTGCTCATGTTACAGTATGATCGCGTTTAGCAGTAGGTCACAGTTTGTGTAATTCTACTCCTGGCATTGTAATGTATCCGTAACGATCACTGCACTTGATGTCTTTAGAAACCCACAGCGGAGTGGGAACTGGACAGACTTGAACAGCCTGACCAACAGGCGCAGTGTCAGGAGCAATGGCACTAACAACCGAGATGGCAGACTCAACACTGAGTGTGAGATCAACAACCGGTCAGCAGCCAACCTGCGCAGCCTCAACATCCCCTCAGCCATAGGTACACTCATGCACACACGTACACAGATCCATGTTACAGCAGATGGTAATCTTCCTGAAAAGCAAATGGGTGGCATAAACATTTGAAAGTATAAACATAACTGAATATAACTGCATTTTATTTGCCTGCAGCTTGTTATCCTTCCATTTCATTCAAGCTTGTGTTGACAGAGGCACAATAGTGCAGAGATATGCTGTATCATACTATAGAATGGTAAATTGTATTATCACCATTATAAACGTGCTTTTCAAACTTGGCAACATTAAATCTCAATAGTTTGAAAACTTAAATCAGAATTAACTGCATGCGTTTTGCACGTCTGAGATAAAAAATTTGTAGCAACAAATTCCCATACATTAGTTTGGTAATGTGGCTTTTATAAAAGAGTGCTGTGGTTTCAGGAGCTCGTTATTGAAGGTCTTTGTTAATGCAAAGTTTAAAGATGGAAAGATACCCATTTTTAAAAGATATAATATTACAAACTGTTTAATTTAATCTTTGCTCTCATTTAGAGTGCCAGTACAATAGGGACACCCCCTATAATCAGGTGAAGGATGACGATGACGATGAAGACGGTCTTGATAATGATGAAGGGGCACAGGCTGTGGCTCCAGACAGTGAGGCATCAGGGTCCAGTCGAAGAAGCAGTCTGGGGAACAATGGCGGTTTTGCCCAGAAGGTTCATCGGCACACAGCGAAGCAGAAACTCCGGCAGCTTCAGGAGCTGGTGGCCATGGTTCAGGTGAGGCAGATGACAGAATAATATTAAAGATTCTGTAGTGGGGATGTAGGTGTTACTTCTTTATTGGGAAAATGAAAGGAAAATATGTTAAATATGTAGGATTTGAAAATGTCTGACTTTGTCAACTCCTTAATTAGTAGTATTAAAACAGATGCTGGGTTAAATGTTTTTCATTAAACTTGAAGTAAAGTGTTTTAGGTTGGATTTTCTTTAACAGCTTAAGTGGTGTCTATCTCGTTGTTTCTGTACTAGAAAACGTGTTGTCTCACCCATTATCGTAGGCTGAACACTGTATAAGTTCTGTGTTTCTGTCTGTCTCCAGAGTGACGACACTGATGGCACAACAGCTAATGAGGACGAAGCTTTACACCAACAGCCAAATAATACCAGAGCTACTATGACTGGGTCGCTGGCAGCCGGGTCTAAACAGAATCCCAGAGAACTCACTCTCTCCAGCAAGGCCAGGTACAGTACAAGGTTGGAAAAGACTGTCTCTAAAGTGTTTCAAAAATATTTTTTTTAATATATTTTATTTCATGTCGTCGTGTTTTTGGCTTGGATTCATTTGCAATGCATCAAAACTATTATGGACACAGGGAGAAGCTGTATGAAGAGAAGCTGCGTCAGCAAAAGCAGGAACTAAAGCAGCTCCATGAAGAGCGCCAGAGGCTTATTGAAATCCAAGGCAAGATCCAGGACCTGCAGTGGGCTTGCCCTGACCTCCAGGTATTTTACACACATACACGCAGACCTACTGGTTAAATGAGGGTTACATTTAAAACACACACACACACATACACATACACATACACACACACACACACACACACACACACACACACACACACACACACACACACACACACACACACACAGGTTTCCTGTCTTACTCAAATAATATGCCAAGAATCTAAAGTATGATTTGAAAAACATGTTTTAAAATTTTTTTTTTAATAATATGTCCAACCTATTTACATTATATTAGGGGTGGACTAAAAAATAGGAACACTTCTCAGTAAAGAACACCATAAACTACAGCCTCCAAAATGTTGGACTTGATTAAATAAACACTTCTATAAAACAGTTAAAAAAAAAAACTAGAACTTCCTGAAGGTAAGATTTATTACATGGCTGTTGTATGAGACTGCATTAGTTTTAGCGAGGTGTACCTAATAAACTGGTACCTGAGAGTTAAAGAAATGGCAGATTTACAAACTACCATTTTTACTTTTTGTTGTTTGTTCTAGTCATCTGTGTCCAGCACAGTGAGTCAGCAGGGCTTGCTGAGGAAGGTTCCAATTGCAGTTTCCACTCCGGCCACTGTCCTGGCTTCCTCCTCCTCTGGACCCAAAACCAACTCTGCTGCGCTCAAACCCACTGCTCCTGAAGCGGCTACTTCTTCAGTCACTGACAATGAGGTAACAGACTCCACCTTGCACACAATAAGAGCCCTGGCTACCACTAGCCAAATGTCCCAATGAGATCTGTGCTTTCAGAACAGTACAGATTATAGTTAACTGTTCCCCTCTGTTCTTGCGTTGTCAGCAGCTGTGGTCTGAGATGCGTCGCCACCAGATCTTGCGAGAAGAACTGCGACAGCGCAGAAAGCACCTAGAGTCCTTGATGGCTGAACACCAAAGGCGTAATGGTCTCAGTGACTCTTCAAGGCGAATTGATGACTCAGAAGGCCCTGCTACATCCTCACAGCCTGTTAGTAGGGATGAAAGGTAGGAGACATACTGTTCTAGGGGCCTGTCACACCAAGTTTAAGATATAATTCGGCTAGCTCTTTAGTTATTTTACATATGTTATTTTAAGAAAAATGGGAGATTTTTGCAGGTGAAGTGCCGAACCCACACAGTAGCCACATTGTAGCTCTTATGCTTGGCTTAAACATTTGTCAGAGCTGTTGCGATTGGATGGCAGAGCACCTCCTACTTGGTGTTATTTACTTTTTATGCCTCCGTGCCGACGACAGCTGTGGCCAGAGGCATTATGTTTTCAGGTTGTCTGTCCGCCTGTCCCTGATATTACAGGAACCCCTGGAGGAAATGTCTTTAACTTTGGCACAAGCGTCCACTGGGACTGAAGGATGAACTGATTAGATTTTAGAAATCAAAGCTCACTTTGACCTCAAGTCCGTCCCATTCTCTCGAATGCTATATCTCAGGAATGCTTTGAGGGAATGTCTTCAATCAAATTCAATCAAATTTGGTGACACTAATCTTGAAACTGGTGATTGTATATATAACTTCTGTGCTGCCGGGTTGAAGATGTGTGTGAAGCATCGACGTTTCGGCAAAAAATACACTTACACTATACAATACCATTTATTAAATTGCTTTAAAATCTTCACTGGACAGACATCTTCTGTGGACAGACATGGATGTGAACTGCAACTTGCCTGAGGCATACAACCTCAAGGCGGTAATTCTAGATTTTAGCTGGAGTAGGAATATAACTGATGGTTATTCCATAGACAACACATTTGTACCATTTGTTGATGTGTCATCAGGACAATGGCTACCTGGGGTTCCACTCCCTGCCACCTTGAAGAGGATGACGATGATGAAGACGAGGATGAATATCACTCAGAGATGGGTGCCGAGGAGGAAGAGGAGCAAGAAGAATGTTCAGAGAGCAGCTCTGATGACGACATCCACATCTACTCATCCAGTAGGAACCAGTGCTCCTACAGCAACAGGAAGAATCAAGAAAGGTCGGACAAAGTGGAGGCAGAACGAATTCCATTGCACTAATATCTATAAGCTGTCTTTTAAAAATGATGTGCTCACTCTTTTGCGTGTGTGTTTTATTTTTATTTTTTAGCAACCTAAAGCCTCCACCAGCCTTCTCAGGTGAAGGTAGTGTGAATCCATCTCTTCCTAACAAGACTAAGGCCAAGCAGCAGCAACAGCAGCAGCAGTCCAGAAGTTTAAACCAGTCTGCGACGAGCGAGCATGGTGGTACACGGCGACAAGAGAACCTGCGCTGGGCCTCTGAGCTGTCTTTCACCGAGGGCTCATGTCAGTGGCAGGAACAGGTCAGCCAGCTGCAGAGACAGCTGGACTTCAGCACCAGCATGTGCCATTCACTCCTGCAGGACCAGCAGGTTGGTGCACTGAACAAACACATGCACGGACACTGAGATGGATGGTTGACACAAGCTTGCACCGCATTTGTTGACTTAATTAGAAGTTATAGAGGAGTTGTCAATGCAGTCACTGTTCTTCACTCATAGCTTTCTATTCTGTTTGTTTAGGTGCCTTTTTACTTTGTCTTTTTATACATAATGAAACAGTTGTTTCAAACTAAAACATTCTTTCACCTTCTTCCACAGACACTCTCTTACATGTTGCAAACCCTGCTGACGGGTCAGTACAGTGTGTTACCCAACAACCTGTCATCACCACAGGTCCACCTGGTCATGCACCAGCTCAACCAGTGTTACACCCAGCTGGCTTGGCAGCAAAACAACATACAAAGGTGAAAATAATGGTACATTATAGTGCACCTCTGTATTTCCATTAAGTAGTTCATCTTTTTCTTATTTTTTACCTTTACTATATTCTGTCATACTTTTCCTGCAGACTAAAGCAGGTCCTTAATGACCTCCTTCGCCAGCAGCAGCATCAGCATCAGCAGGCTTCCTCTTCAACAGCAGGTTGGCAGACCAAGCATGGCTCGTCCCAGGAATCCAGCTCCGCTCCCTCAGCCTCCCCTGGTGTCTTCCTCCCCTTCTCCACTACCCTGCATCCTTCAACCAACAACAAGTCAACTTCTGCCTTATCCCCATTCCCTCCTGGTATGACAACCATATTTTATTAGCTCTTGAAATGAATTCTCACACAAAACATGTCTAGAATGGTATGCATTAGAAGTAACAGAAAGCTAAAATGTCTAAATAAAGCTCAGAAGACAGGGTTCGCAGTGAATCCTTTAAAGACAACTAAGGATGGTTTTTGGGTATGATGTGATATACCTAATATATATCTAATCTATTCTAAAATCAATAAAAGTATGACATTCAATAGGTGATTGCATTTGTGAGAATCTTGACAAATGCTTCTTTGCAATAACAGAAAATGTAGAATGTTCAAGAAATTCAATATAGAAAACTTGTTGTCATGTAGTTGTACAATGACTAAACAATGTTAATGCTGTTGATACTAGTATGAGTAATCTTTTTCATTGGTGCATTTGAATTTGAAGTAAGTGATATATTTTAAAGAGACTCAGTTGTACAGAAATAAAAGGCCAAAAGTCCTACTGTCATGATCTAATTGATTCTTTTGACCATTTGCACTTAAACAATGTTTTTTTTTTTTTTTTTTTTTTAATTAAGCATTTTTTCTTTCTTTGGCTTTGCAGGCTTTAACTTATATCCACTCTTCCCTGCTCCCATGGGGGAGTTCCCTCAGGGTACTGCAAGTCAGGCAACCCCTGACCAACGGAAACAGCAATTAGACCCCAACACTTCAATCAGAACAGAGTACATGAGTTTCCCTCCTCCACTGCAGCGCTCTCCTCTTAACACCTCTATAGAGAGAGGGTAAGTCCATAATTTTTGCCTAAAAAGACATTTATTTTTATTTGTGTAAGCATTATTGTTCATAAGTTTATTTTCCATGTGACCCCTTTAGACCGGCTGGCTGGCTTAAAACCTCCTACGCAAACAACTCTGTCCAGCATCAGCAATCTAAAACGGAGTCCCAAGAGTCCCCCCCCTCCTCCCCCACTTTTGCCAGCCGCCACCCCCGGCCTCAAGAATTTGACAGGGCATCACAGGAAAGCTTCAGCAGCATGCCTGATCCTGTTGATCCCACCACCATCACAAAGACTTTTAAGGCCGGGCGCAAGGCGTCTGCACAAGCCAACCTGGCCTCCCGAAGCAAGACACCCAATTCTAAAAGTCGTCGCAGGAGGAGCAAAGGGCTCAACAAGAACAGTGAAGGTATCAAAATTGAGTTGAATCTCCTGTATTATTTGCTGTAACCAAATTAGCAAAGTCTTTTCTAAATTTCTTTTTTGTATTTTCCTCAGGCCATGAGAGTGACAGTGTTAGCAGCACTGCAGACTTTGTCCAGGAGAGGGCAGCCCTGTCTCGTCAGAGGGATCAGAATAAGAGTCTGTTGGACAAGCTGACTCAAGAGAAACTTGACAGCAAAACTAAGCTTGGGAACAAACGAAACGACCTTTCCTCTGGTGCGGGTCAAGCTACTTATAGTGAAAGTTATGCACCCACTTCACCCCTGTTGTGTCTGTTTTTTGTTTTTCTTTGTATACATTTAGTATCTTCCTTAGGCTTATTTTACATTAGTGTTTGTTTCCCCCCGTAATTATAACCTATTGTCCTTTACATTTTTTTATGCACATTTGTCATGACTGTGTGTTTCATTTTAATTTTGGGTTAATTTACTTTGTTTAATTTATCTTACTCACAGCCTATGCTTGGAGAACACCCTTCCTCTCTAATAGAATTGCATGCACAGAAGCACCAGGTAAACTCACAATGCAAACCCAAGCATCATGTGGTTATTATGTCACCTAAACATCCCATGCATGTTCTATTTTTGGCTTAACCTAAACCAAAAGCTTTTAAGTTTGAGGACAGACTATTGTTTTTTTTCTACTCATGGATGAGGTTATGCAAGGATCCACCCAAATCTCATTCTGTCAAATCTTGAACCTGTAGATGCAAGCAGCGACTTCTCACTGTTCGAGGCTCTGAGGGAGACCATCTACTCTGAGGTCGCTACTTTGATATCCCAGAATGAGTCCCGTCCCCACTTTCTTATCGAGCTCTTCCATGAGCTTCAGCTGCTCAACACAGACTACTTACGGCAGAGGGCGCTGTATTCCCTACAGGTACGTATAGACACATGTATCTGCTGTATGTAGTATGTATGGATATATCCTCTATGCTGGCCTCAGAGTACAAGGTATTCAGGCTGATTGACCGGGGGCAGAATATCTGGTCATGTGACTGGTTACAGATAACATTCTTTTTGATACTATTATTTCAACTCATTCACTTAGTTCTCAGTACATTCTCATATCATTGCAATTTTTAGATCTATATATGCAATCCACCCAGTGATAACAATCTTAATAAAAATAATGGAAAAAACAATGAGAATCAAAGAGAAGAAAAAAACGTAATAATAAAACAGAAATATATATATACGCACACATAAATACATATGCCACGTCTGCACACACACACACCTACATACATACCCTTACTACATAAAAACACACCAATTACATGAAGTGAAAGTAGAGAAACATAAATAAATTAATAGATGCATGCATACAGACATACATACATACATACATACATACATACATACATACATACATACATACACAGAGTAATTGAACAGCTAATTCATCAGTCAGTTTGTCTGTGATAAATAGAATATATTAATTCATTAACACATTCAAACAGATACAATTTTTATCTCTTAAACTATTTCCAGACATAATTATGGCTGTCTCGTTCATTTTAAACCTTTTGAGAGTTCATGTTTGAGAAAGTTGGACCAGAAGCCTCTGCTTTCTGGGCAGACCAGACCTGCAGGAGACAATTAGGAGGAAGAAAAGGGGGACTTTTGACATTTCAGTCATGAGGCTGTAAGGTTAAGGCTGGTGGAAATGTGGCCTTGAGCTTCTGAGGGTAATGTGTCTTAAACCATACAAATAAAGGAGAGATAACAGGAGTTGGGGAAAATCATGAGGATGAGAGAGAGAGAAATGAGTCTCATATATACTACTAGTCATTTTGTGTCAGTGAATATGTTCTAATGAATTGTAATGTTTAAAGTATTTTTATTTTTACTATTTGTTATCTTGTCATTTATTTATTTTGTTAAAATGTAATATTCAATTATGAAGCTAATTTAGCTTTGGCATTAACATTTCATGCATGTTAAGCTTATTTGAATTTGAGAGAGTCAGGTAATCTAAAATGTGTCTTTATTTGTGTAATTTAATCACATTTTCAAATCAGTCAGCCTTTTTAAAACTCCTATAATCTGAGCCTGGCCTTAGATATAAGACCCCTTGAGAATTTTACCTGAAAACAATCCTCTCTCGCTTTGTTTCTGCCAGGATATAGTGACCAGGCACCTGTCAGAGAAGAGTGCAGCTGAGGACCAGTTGCTCCCTCTTGGCCCTGTGACATGGGCTGCATGCTCTCAGTCTGAGCTCACACCCAGTGAGAGTCTGGCAACCAGTGATGCAGTAAGCGATACATTATTGCTTCCCAGTGTGGCATTCTCACATATTTCTAATCTTGTCTGTTCTCTTTTCTCTTATTTTGTGTTTCACTCCATATTGAGGCCTCTACCAGTCCTGAAGTATTTATCTCAATCCTTATAGTCATCCTTCCTCTTACTTCCTTTTACTTGCTTCCTCCTCTACTTTTCAATACATATTTCATTAGTTTCTCTCTCAGCCTTGTCTCCTTTTATCCTTCCCTGCCTTGTCTATTTTCATCCCTCCATGTCTCTCTTTATTCTGTGATTTTAATTTGTCCTCCCACCATCTTCATGGTCTTTGAATGTAACTTGACAGCAAGACTTCAGAAACCTGTCTGTAAAAAAATGACCTCATCTATTTTGCCAGATCAGACGTGTTCTTTGTTCTGGGCCCAGGATCCCCAGAGTTTTACTAATAGTGTGCCAGGCCTTTTTTATGTCTAAATATGCCTTTGTTAAAGAATGATGGATGAAATGTCTAATTTTTCATGTTAGGAGAACAGCAAGAGAAGCCACCATTGCTGTTTATAGTATATGCTAGAAATGTATCTTGCCTCTATGAATAAAAAAAAAAAAAAAACTTTTAAAAGTAGATCTGTGATGAATGATTCATTCTTTTTTAATCTAAACAGTTGGGGGTAAAACCTTTCTTGGTAAAGAAAATGTCAGATATTATACTGTGGATGCCTAATAACAGAATCTTCACCTTTTTCAGGAGATGGTGGAGAAAAACTTGAGGGTCACACAGGACAAAATAAAGAAGAGGGATGATGCAGAATCTGTGGACAATGACAGCACCATGTCAACCTCCTCCAACCTGGAACCATTTGCTAACGATGACCTGGGTATAGTCACTCACGCGTGTAAAACTATTTGGGGCTGAAGCTTGTAAAACTGTATACCTATCTGAAACCTTTTTTTCACATCCTGGTGTTCAGCTGAACTGCTTTGCTTATTGCCTTTGACTAAATCAAATGTAGGTACCCCTTCCCACGTTTTCCAGCAGGACTACTCAGGCCTTGTCTTGGTAAACCAACCAGTTCACACCTCAGGATCAACACTACAAGGCCAAACTAAAGAATAGAACCTTTCAGAAGGATACTGTTTGGCAATGAAAAAATGACTCAGATTTTGGGAGCTTCAGTGACATTGATTAGGAGTGACCGTGATTAGGAGCTGGCATACTTTGTTTGATTCTGTAGTGTAATCTGGTTACAGATGCATTGATAGTCATTAGTCTTCTCTCTCTTGCTTCGTTAATTTTGAACTGTTTGTATTCCTTTTCTGTCTCTTTTTCGCTCTCCTTTCTTTGCTGCTCTGATAGGCAACACGGTGATTCATTTAGACAAAGCTCTGGCCAGGATTAGGGAGTATGAGCGCATGAAACTTAAAGCTGAGTTTAACCCCTGCAACGCCAGCTCTGCAGGTGCAAGTGGCTCTGAAGCCTCAATTGCTGTACATCCTTCTTCTAACTCCGCTGACCCACTGGAAGGTATCCAATCATATGAGCCTGCCTGAGTACACCACGTGCAAAGACCTGTAGCAGCACAACCATTGCCTTTCACTCTGCTGTTTAATTTTGCAGAATTTTTTGAATAAAAATGATTTGTGTGTGTCTGTGAGCAGGAGGTGCAGCCGGTGATATGCGCTGCCCTCAGATTGACACCCAGCAGTTGGATCGTCAGATCAAAGCCATCATGACTGAAGTCATTCCTTTCCTTAAGGTAGGATAACCAACACAGGGAGCTACAGATAATGTACTGGAATTTCCTATACTTGAACTGAACTATTACATAAAAAAAGTTATTTTAAGTAATTAATAGCTGAAAGGTTTTAAAGCTCAACTTGAATGGCATCAGTTCTGGTTGCACCACCGTAAGTATAAATAGTTATTGAAGGGTTAAATCATTGTATTGTATTTTCTTTTATTAGGAGAACATGGATGAGGTGTGCTCCCTCCAGCTGTTGACATCTGTGCGGCGCATGGTCCTTACTCTCACCCAACAGAATGATGAAAGCAAGGAGTTTGTCCGCTTTTTCCACCGACAGCTGGGAGGCATACTGCAGGTATGACCAGTGACAATACCAGGGTCTTCATGTGCAGGTGACACAAGTCTAAGCAGATGGAATGAAGAATAGCCTTTCTGACATTTTTCACTCTCTCCTCTTGCTCCAGGACTCTCTTAGCAAATTTGTGGGCCGTACTCTGAAGGACTGTGGGGAGGACCTTCTTGTGGAGATCTCTGAGATCCTCTTCAATGAACTTGCCTTCTTTAGGCTCATGCAGGATTTGGACAACAGCAGCAGCATCGCCTTGGCAGCCAAACACAGAAATAAGAAGAGGTCTGATCATCCCAGTAGAGCAAGGCATGAGGGTCTCAAGGTTAGTTTTGGTAATATAATGAAAGTATGTATGATGAAGGCATTAACACTGTAGCACAGAAACGTGTTTGATTGAGACCAAATTTGACTCTTTATGTTAATGTATTCCTCCAATTAGGAAAATACAGTAGCTGGTGGTGATAAATCAAAGTCTTCAGCCTACACAGATGAAGACAAGGTCAGTCATTTTAATACTGATAATGAAATCGTCACTACCACTTAGATCCCCAGTAAGTGTTAAAATAATGTCTCTCTTGTTCTCCTAGGACCAAGATGAGGCTGAGCAGGAAGGCGATTCTCCTCTCCAGGACCTTTACCTGCAGACGGAGACAAAGAACTGCAGGAGCAGTGAAGCTTCAGAGGTGGAAGAGGAAGATGAGGATGAAGGGGATGGGCAGGGAGTCCCCCTGTCAATCAGTAAGTAAAACATATTCCAAAGGTCCCCTTAGTATTATTTAGTTTAGAAACAACCACCCAAAAAGCCAAAATCCAGTACATTCTGAGACTTTATAGGCCAAGATAACATAGGCTACGTTCAGACTGCAGGCAAAAGTGGCCCAAATCTGATTCTTTTGGGATCAAGTGACCAGGTCAGACTTCTTCAGAAGTAGTGTGAACACTCAAATCTTGCCCAGATCAGATTTTTTCAAATCGGATTTCGACCACTTAGTATGTGGTCCTGAATCAGACCCAGGTCTGATTTTTATTTTTTTTTATTTATTTTTTTTTATGCGGCCGCAGTGTGAACAACCAAGGCGGATTTGATGCAACTTTTACGTCAATCTACGTCGACATTTGTCACAATTATGTGCCAGCGGGAGTTTAACTGTGTCTCTGTGAAGCTATTCACAATGCAGTCCAACCACTCCTGGCTTCGTCTCTGCATCCACACAGACATCTGTAGTGAATTTGCAGCCATAACCCCGCAAAAGGCCAAAATAGCCAATTTGGCTCTCTTTCTCTTCATTCTTCTCTTCCTCAGCACCTGCTCATTAATGTTACGACTGCCATTACACAAACATTTTGAAATAAAGCGAAAATGCTTACTTCCTCCATAACTTCCACCAGCATGCTGCATCTGATGTCATTGTTCTTTTGCGCATGCGGGTCAGTTCGAAACCACAAACAGTTCACACTGGAATCTGATATAGGCCACATTTTAAAAGGTCATGTCAACAGCCAAACAAAAAATCGGATCTGAGCAAATAAAAAATCAGAATTAAGCATTAAGACTTGCTTAAAACGTAGCCATATTGTTCAATTAGTTGTGCCAAAATTCCCAGGCTAATTTATTCCTACTGAATTCTAAATGCCATAAAAAATCAACTCAAGACTTTGAATTTAGTCATTAGCAGTAATCCATCACTGTCGATGAGAAGTTGCCAATAATGTTACATCAGGATGTAATATCAGTAGTGTAGTAAAACAGTTTTGCAGGAAATAAGCCAAAATTCCAATCATGCTTAAAGTGAACTTAAATGTGTACCAATTCCTATACATGTAATGTTTTTCTGCCTAAATGCAATTTTATGTAAATGCATACAGTACATGCATGTATTAATGCAACACACATGTGCCTCTTATTCTTATGTACTGTCTTTGTTTCAGGTCTTTCCAAAGCAGAGACTCAGGCCCTGACGAACTACGGCAGTGGAGAGGATGAGAATGAGGAGGAGGAAATGGAGGAGTTTGAAGCTGGACCTGTTGATGTCCAAACATCCTTGCAGGCTTCTGCTGATGGACAGGCGGAGCAGGAGGTCAGTGTTGAACATTGGTCACAGAGAGATGTTTTCATACACAACCATGACTTTAACACACTTGTCTTGGTCCTGTATAAACGTCTAACTGTGTCGTGGTTCAGGGGACGACATCCAGCGAAACCCAGGAGACTAAAGCTCAACAGAGGAGTCTAGAGAATGATGATGGTGAGAGGCTTTCTTGATATTTTCAGTGGAAATTTCCCTTCAAGCAACAAAATGTCAGGCTGGCTTGTGTCTGAGAGAGATCTTGTAGTTTTAGACCCCTTTTGTTAGGCCATTATTTTTGTATCACATTTTCTTTGTTTTGCAGAAATCAACAAGTCAGTTGGGAGCGTGGATTCCACAGTGGAGGACCGTGACATGGCGGAGTGCCAGAGACCTGAGGAGGAGAGTAAAGTTGGGGCAGCTGCTGGCTCAGAAGAAAGCTGTCATGAAGTCTCCCATGATCAGGATGTCCCCAAGGAGTCAATCCTAACGAGCAGCCCTGACACAGACTCCCCCGTCATGATCAATGTCGACGTAAGTCCAAGGCTGAAGATGCTTTTTATATTCACCCAATTATCAGATTTTACCAAAACAGCGTGTTACTTGCTGTAATGAAAGCACCATTACTCACCAGTAACACACTGAATACTTTGCCATTTATTGTTGCTGTTGTGTATTGATTTTATCAATATTATTGATGCAGGAAATGGGCTCAGGTAACACCAGTCAGAAATCTGATGAGGAAGACTTTGTGAAGGTGGATGACTTACCATTGCAGCTTGCAGTCATGTGTGAGGTGTGTACCAGCTAAGAAATTAAACACTCATAATATGTTTATATTAAGTATTAATTAAAAAAGGGCAAGGTGTAAAAGCCCCTGTGAAAGCATTTTCATCTAATGATATACTGTGTGCTGTAACATTAGGAGGAACTACAGAAGAGAATAGTGGAGGAGCAGCAGAATAACAACCTGTCTGTAGAGATCCTCAATGGGAACACTGAATCGCTGACTGGGCTGGTGGGAAATGCACAGGCACTGAAGGAACCAGGTATGGATTACAGTTTTGTTTGTGTAGTTGCCAAATACACTTCAAAAGCAGTCTATTGTTAGCATGTGAATATCTATGCAGAAATTGGCCACTATTTGTGCCTGTGCATAAACTAATAGTCCAACCCTTTTTAGAATAAATAATGTGTTTTACTTTGTTGTTGTTTCTTTTCAGACACGGTCGATGCCCAGAACGTGTAAAGATTTATACTGATGTCTCAAAATGTATGGTTTTTAGCAACACTATGCTTACACCCTCAATCTGCTCTGGATGCATGATTGTTGATTCTTTATCTGCTAGTTTAAAGGAGCAAAGGCTCATAATATTGGTCACAAGGTTAGCTGTGATTCTTGACACAACAGATACAAGTTAACATCTACACATAATCAACACTTAGTTTGTTTTATTGCTGAATGTTTAATGTGATTTATGGGTAATCTGGGGAGGGGTTGTCTTTATGCTGCTGATTACTGACAGTTAAGCCTCTGTCTGAATCTTTATACTGTAGTCCTGAAACTCCTGTTCAGATCCACCTTAGTCTCCTTGGTTCTGGGATCAGTCTAACATTGTTGTGATTTTTTTTTAATGTTTTATTTGTCTTGGCCTGGCCTTATTGTTACACACCTGGTCCTTCCTGCACTTAATTCCTAATTCTAAGGAGCTTACAGTAGCATGGAATTTTAGCTGTAGCCTGGCTGACTTCAGATAATAGTTTTTTCCAGCTTGAACACTTTTTCCTTTTATATCGGAGCTCAAAGCTCAGATTGAACTTTTATCCCTTCAGATACATCTTTATATATTGTTCTGTTAATGGTAAGTCTCCATTATTGATTTTCATGTAATTAAAATGTTGACTACAGTAATACGATTTCAATAATAAAATGCTGGAACTTTCAAAAATGGTGTGTGTGTTGAATGTTTTGTACATCAGTGTTTTCATGTAGTTAACCTTGTGGCCGTGCTAACACTGTAGTGTTAAGCTTTTCAAACATCTTAAAATATAAAAATCTACAGTAAATGTATGCAGGGGGCAGGGTCTCTACAGATATACACACACACACACACACACACACACTTGGGTCATAAGTGATGATTGAGGGATTGCTTTTGTATTAGTCTATGCATTGTTCTTAAGGAAAATCCTTCACATTTTATGACCTATGACTTTTTCTATCACATACTATACTAAGACTTTTTTGACATACTATACTAGGACTTCTTTATGTACTATGCTGTGACTTTTTATGAAATACAATACAATGACTTTTCATGGCATACTATACCATGAATTTTTTGACATACAATAAGATTTTTGACATGTACTATTACTTTTTATAACATATGCTACTATGACGTTTTTGACATACTATGAGTTTTTATGACAAACTATAATTACTTTTTCTGACAAACTGTACTATGATTTTTTTCACATACTATGCTTTGAATTTTTTATGACGTACATTACTATGACTTTTTATTACATTTTTTGACATACAATACTATGACTTTTTTGACATACTATACAATGACTTTATTACATTTTCTGACATGCTATACTATACCATTTTATGACAGACATCGCGTCTGGCTATCCTAGGTTTCTTTCTTTCTTTCTTTAGATCCCAATTAGCTACTACATTAAGCAGCAGCTATTCTTCCTGGGGTCTTAACAATTTTTATCAAAATATTAACATCAACGCTGTACAACAATGAAGACATACAGAAGTGCACGCAACATCTTCTAAATCATCTAACAAACAAACATACACACAACAAAACATAACATATATACACTAAACATAAAAACATAACCATATAACAATATAAGCTCTTCTATGTACAAAATATTACCACTCTCTGGGTGTAATATAAAATAAAAATCACATTTCAATTGCCATAGCTCATTATACAGTCATTATTAATAACATAATTACAGTTACTCCAAAGTAAATAAATACAGTCTCAGTCTTTTGGAAAAACTAACATTGTGCCTTTCTGAAATCAAAAATAACGGGAGCGAGTTCCATGCCACCATTGCTCTACAACACAATGTTCTTTGAAGTTGATTTGTTCGACAGACAGGTAACAAGAAACGCCCTTCACTTGATTGGCGAGTGGAATGAGTATGAACGTCACTGAAGAAAGTCAATCTTTTATAAATAATTTCTGGTGCTTTTGTAATAATTATATTTTTTAAGAATTTAATAAGAGAATAATTAATTCTGCTTCTTACATGAAGCCATGTTAACTGATTGTGCATGTCCCTAATACTTGTTCTAAAAGAACAGTTTAGTACAAGCTGAGAAACTTTATTTTGTGCAATCTGTAGTCTGTTTAAATTATTCTCTGTAGTTGCAGCCCAAATGATGGAACAATAGTCCAGATGACACAAAACTATTGATTCCACCAAAATTTTCCATATGCGAATCGGTATGCATTTCCTACAATGGCGAACTACAGCCATACTCCTACCAATTTTATTCAATATTAATTTTATCTGAGCATTCCATGTCAACCTGCTGTCCACAATTACGCCGAGCAATTTTACCTCAGTCACTTGTTCAATGATCAAACCACCAACTGACAAGTTCAGAGCAGGGGCATCTTTTAAAAGATGATTAGATCCCAACATCATACATTTACTCTTTGCAACATTAATAATTAACTTATTTTCTCTGTTCCAATTTTCAATTAATTTTAATTCATTATTTAATACAGTATTGATTCTGGTAGAGTCATGATCAGACACAAAAATAGTCAAATCATCTGCATAAAGGGCAATAGTGGCACGCCCCAAAATAAAAGACAGATCATTAATGAAAATAGAAAATAACAATGGTCCAAGACAACTCCCTTGAGGCACCCTACAACGGAGAACCTTTGTCTCAGAATAACTATCATTAAACAGTACATTAAACTCCCTATTAGTTAGATAGCTATAGATCCATTGGATAGCACACTTTTGAAATCCATAACAACTTAATTTTTTCAGTAATAGATCATAATCAATTAAATCAAATGCTGCACTCAGATCTAACATTACAGTACCAACTAATTTTCTATCGTCAATTTCATGCAACCAATCATCCTTCATCTGAACTAAAGCTGTCGTTGTAGAGTGCCCTTTCTTATAAGCATGTTGATAAAGTGAATTTAACCCATTTTTAGAGAAATACAAATGAATTTGATCATAAACAATTTTTTCCGTAATCTTACTCAAAATTGGCAGAACCATTATAGGTCTGCTATTTTTCCCAGAAAAATGTTCCCTTTTGTTTTTAGGAAGAGGCACAATTTTAGCTTTTTTCCAGTTAGCAGAAAAAACACATTTTTCTAAACTTAAATTAATAATATAACATATAGGCATAGTAATTACATCAGCAACCATCTTTAATAACTTAACATCCAGTTCATCAATACCAGGAGGTTTATCTTTCATTAACTTTAATATGTTTTCTACTATGGTAAGATTTACTTTGTCCAATTTAATTGGCAATTGGCAATTGGCATTAATAAATTTGTAAAAACCTCCAAAGCTAGATCAGGATCTACTTCCCTTAATACTTGTGACCAGTCAATATTTCTAATATCAGCACAATAACTAGCCTCATTGAAGTTTTTAAAAATCCGTTTGATTATTATCTTCTGACCTGGTTTGAGGATTTTGGTTTTTCTGTTAATTGCAATTAAATTATGATCACTGAAGCCAACACAAATTGAGATTGCTTTTGAACACAAATCTGTAACATTAGTAAAAAGTAAATCTATACATGTTTCCGTTTTTGTCCCATCAGCATTATAAAAAATTCTTGTTGGCTTTGTGACCACTTGTGACAAATTGCAAATATCGGCTATGGATTGCAACTTATTTTTCAATGAGAAATTCTTCAATCTCCAATCAATATTTAGGTCACCTAAAAAATAAATCTCCATATCTAAATCACAGACTATATCCAACATGTAACAGATTCAATCTATTGGTGCATTGGGAGGCCTATAGCAGCAACCAACTAGAATAGGCTTTAAGTGTGGCAACTGCACTTCCAACCACAGCGCTTCAACCCCAATACAACCAAGATCCTGTCTGGTCTTTACTGGTATTTGATCCTGAACATAAAAAGCTACTCCTCCTCCATTTATATTTATGTCACATCTATATAATAGGTATCCATTTACATGCAAAAGGAAGTCCTCTATAGTTGCATCTAAATGCGTTTCAGATATTGCCAAAATATGCAAACTACAAATATTCAAATGAGCTATTTTTAACCCTTTATTTGAGAGTATATTATCTATCACCATTTTTTATTTTACACAAATAGTAACTTCTAATTAAACATAGTAAAGAGCTATCAAATAAGCAAATTAGACAAAGAAGACACACAACACACAAAGACACACATACACCCACATACACCCCGATGCCCCCCATATTGTCAACATTTGTCAACAACAACTAATAAGATGTTACACCAACTCAGACAAACCTACTATTTTACACATAACTTCTGAAGTCATGAAATCATACATCATAAGTCATAAATCAAGCCAACCAGTCTCACTAACACTGATATAATTTAAACCGAGAAACAGAGCATATACATTGTAATCAAAACTTCAAAAGCAGACTTCAATATGTCTATAAACTAGGTTACATGCTCAAAGTCAATACCTATGCTTGACCATCAGTGTTCATTCTTACTTTGCATCTCCGGTTCAACCACCGTCTTGTAGAATGTCTTTGCAGCTAGATGGTCAGTAAACTTAATGGTCTCTTCATTAAAAGTCAAAATCAAAATAGCTGGATGAATGATCCCGTGTTTCACTCCTGCGCTCCATAACTTGTTTCTCACATCACGGAAACGCACCCTAGCCTTAGTCGTCTCCGCAGTGAAGTCAGGAAAAATGCGCAGCTTCATTCCACGAATATCAAACAGCTTTTCTTTCTTGGCTAAACTTAGAATCTCATCTCTCGTATCCAACCTGTGCATTCTTACAATCATTGCATGCTGACCAGATTTAGCCACAGGTCCAACGCGGTGAGCATTTTCCACTTCAGGTGCGCGATGGAGTTTATCCTTGAACAGATCAGTAAATAAAGCGGACACAAAACTTGTTGGATTCCCCTTTTCTGTAACTCGAACTAAGCCGAGAATACGAATGTTATATTTCCGACTGTGATTCTCCAAACGATCAGCTTTCTCTTTCAAGTCCGAGTTCTCTTTACGCGAACTTTCGTTTGCAACCTCCAGCGCCGTAACCCTGATCTCCATGTGGTCAAGAGTTCCCTCCATAGCAACAACTTTGTTGGAACACTCGGCCATGTCTTTTTTAACGACATCAAGTTGCGGTTGAAGTTTATCAACCGCAGCATTGATTTCTTCCCTTATTATGGTTCGAATCAGCTCTGACAGCTCCTGCATGTTAATATCCTTTCCTGCTGCCATATCAATCACAGGCACCTGTTCAGCGAGGCCGAGTCCACTTTGCAACCTTGTTTTCTTCTTAGACATATCACAGCTCTCTCAACCGATCAAGTCAACCTTTATACTTGACTGACTGTCATTATAAATCAGAAAAATCTTTAAGATCTACAAGTATTTTCACGTATTGTCTGAGATTGGCATTCTTCCGACAAGCTCAGCCTTGACGCATGCGCATCGCATTTCATGAATTAAATGTGAATTTTCAGTTACGTGAACACAAGGTCTTCTTTCTCATCGCGTCTGGCCATCCTAGGTTTCTCATCGCGTCTGGCATTCTTAGGTTTGTCCTCGCATCCTAAGTTTGTGATTGGGTCTGGCCATCCTAGGTTTCTCATCGTGTCTGGCCATCCTAGGTTTCTCATTGCGTCTGGCCATCCTAGGATTCTCATCGCGTATGGCCATACTAAGTTTGTGATCGGGTCTGGCCATCCTAGGTTTCTCATTGTGTCTGGCCATCCTAGGTTCCTCATCACGTCTGGCCATCCCAGAATTCTCATAACGTCTGGACAGCCTAGATTTCTCATTGTGTCTGTCCATTCTAGGTTTCTCATTGTGTCTGGCCATCCTATGTTTCTCATCGCGTCTGGCCATCCTAGGTTTGTGATTGGGCTGGCCATCCTAGGATTCTGATTGCGTCTGGCCATCCTAGGTTTCTCATCGTGTCTGGCCATCCTAGGTTTGTCATCGCGTCTGGCCATCCTAGGTTTGTCATCGCGTCTGGCCATCCTAGGTTTCACATTGCGACTTCTCATCGCATCTGGCTATCATAAGTTTCTCGTCCCATCTGGCTATCCTCGTTTTTTCGTCGCGTCTGGCCATCCTAGGATTCTCATCGCATATGGGCATCCTAAGTTTGTGATTGGGTCTGGCCATCCTAGGTTTCTCATCGTGTCTGGCCATCCTAGGTTTCTCATCATGTCTGGCCATCCTAGGATCCTCATCATGTCTGGCCAGCCTAGGTTTCTCATTGCGTCTGGCCATCCTAGGTTTCTCATCGCGTCTGGCCATCCTAGGTTTCTCATCGTGTCTGGCAATCCTAGGTTTGTGATTGGGCCTAGCCATCCTACGTTTCTCATCGTGTCTGGCCCTCCTAGTTTTCGCATCGCATCTGGCCATCTTAGGTTTGGGATCGGGTCTGGCCATCCTAGGTTTCTCATGGCGTCTGGCCATCCTAGGCTTCTCATCGCGTCAGGCCATCCTAGGTTTGTCATCGTGTCTGGCCTTCTTAGGTTTGTCATCGCGTCCGGCCATCCTAAGTTTGTGATTGGGTCTAGCTATCCTAGGTTTCTCATCGTGTCTGGCCATCCTAGGTTTCTCATCATGTCTGGCCAGCCTAGATTTCTCATTGTCTCTGGCCATTCTAGGTTTCTCATTGCGTCTGGCCTTCTTAGGTTTCTCATTGCGTCTGGCCATCCTAGGTTTCACATAGCGTCTGGCCATCCTAGGTTTCACATAGCGTCTTCTCATCGCGTCTGGCTATCCTAAGTTTCTCGTCCCGTCTAGCTATCCTAGTTTTTTCGTCGTGTGTGGTCATCCTAGGTTTTTTATCGCGTCTGACCGTCCTAGCTCTCTCATCGCATCTAGCCATCCTAGGTTTCTCATCTGGCCTGGCCATCCCAGGTTTCTCATCGCGTCTGGCCCTCCTAGGTTTCGCATCGCATCTGGCCATCTTAGGTTTGGGATCGGGTCTGGCCATCCTAGGTTTCTCATCGCGTCTGGCCATCCTAGGTTTGTGATCGAGTCTGGCCATCCTAGGTTTCTCATCGCGTCTGGCCATCCTTGGTTTGTGATCGGGTCTGGCCATCGTAGGTTTCTCATCGCGTCTGCCCATCCTATGTTTCTCATTGCGTCTGTCCATCCTAGGTTTTTCATCGCGTCTGGCCATCCTGGGTTTGTCATCGCGTCTGGCCATCCTAGGTTTGTCATTGTGTCTGGCCATCCTAGGTTCCTCATCACGTCTGGCCATCCCAGAATTCTCATAACGTCTGGACAGCCTAGATTTCTCATTGTGTCTGTCCATTCTAGGTTTCTCATTGTGTCTGGCCATCCTATGTTTCTCATCGCGTCTGGCCATCCTAGGTTTGTGATTGGGCTGGCCATCCTAGGATTCTGATTGCGTCTGGCCATCCTAGGTTTCTCATCGTGTCTGGCCATCCTAGGTTTGTCATCGCGTCTGGCCATCCTAGGTTTGTCATCGCGTCTGGCCATCCTAGGTTTCACATTGCGACTTCTCGTCCCATCTGGCTATCCTCGTTTTTTCGTCGCGTCTGGCCATCCTAGGATTCTCATCGCATATGGGCATCCTAAGTTTGTGATTGGGTCTGGCCATCCTAGGTTTCTCATCGTGTCTGGCCATCCTAGGTTTCTCATCATGTCTGGCCATCCTAGGATCCTCATCATGTCTGGCCAGCCTAGGTTTCTCATTGCGTCTGGCCATCCTAGGTTTCTCATCGCGTCTGGCCATCCTACGTTTCTCATCGTGTCTGGCCCTCCTAGTTTTCGCATCGCATCTGGCCATCTTAGGTTTGGGATCGGGTCTGGCCATCCTAGGTTTCTCATGGCGTCTGGCCATCCTAGGCTTCTCATCGCGTCAGGCCATCCTAGGTTTGTCATCGTGTCTGGCCTTCTTAGGTTTGTCATCGCGTCCGGCCATCCTAAGTTTGTGATTGGGTCTAGCTATCCTAGGTTTCTCATCGTGTCTGGCCATCCTAGGTTTCTCATCATGTCTGGCCAGCCTAGATTTCTCATTGTCTCTGGCCATTCTAGGTTTCTCATTGCGTCTGGCCTTCTTAGGTTTCTCATTGCGTCTGGCCATCCTAGGTTTCACATAGCGTCTGGCCATCCTAAGTTTCACATAGCGTCTTCTCATCGCGTCTGGCTATCCTAAGTTTCTCGTCCCGTCTAGCTATCCTAGTTTTTTCGTCGTGTGTGGTCATCCTAGGTTTTTTATCGCGTCTGACCGTCCTAGCTCTCTCATCGCATCTAGCCATCCTAGGTTTCTCATCTGGCCTGGCCATCCCAGGTTTCTCATCGCGTCTGGCCCTCCTAGGTTTCGCATCGCATCTGGCCATCTTAGGTTTGGGATCGGGTCTGGCCATCCTAGGTTTCTCATCGCGTCTGGCCATCCTAGGTTTGTGATCGAGTCTGGCCATCCTAGGTTTCTCATCGCGTCTGGCCATCCTTGGTTTGTGATCGGGTCTGGCCATCGTAGGTTTCTCATCGCGTCTGCCCATCCTATGTTTCTCATTGCGTCTGTCCATCCTAGGTTTTTCATCGCGTCTGGCCATCCTGGGTTTGTCATCGCGTCTGGCCATCCTAGGTTTGTCATCGAGTCTGGCCATCCTAGGTTTGTGATCGGGTCTTGCCAGCCTAGGTTTCACATTGCGACTTCTCATCACATCTGGCTATCATAAGTTTCTCGTCCCGTCTGGCTATCCTCGTTTTTCGTCGCGTCTGGCCATCCTAGGATTATCATTGCATATGGGCATCCTAAGTTTGTGATTGGGTCTGGCCATCCTAGGTTTGTGATCGGGTCTGGCCAGCCTAGGTTTCACATTGCGACTTCTCATCGCATCTGGATATCATAAGTTTCTCGTCCCGTCTGGCTATCCTCGTTTTTCGTCGCGTCTGGCCATCCTAGGATTATCATCGCATATGGGCATCCTAAGTTTGTGATTGGGTCTGGCCATCCTAGGTTTGTCATCGCGTCTGGCCATCCTAGGTTTGTGATCGGGTCTGGCCAGCCTAGGTTTCACATTGCGACTTCTCATCGCATCTGGCTATCATAAGTTTCTCGTCCCGTCTGGCTATCCTCGTTTTTCGTCGCGTCTGGCCATCCTAGGATTATCATCGTGTCTGGCCATCATAGGTTTCTCATCATGTCTGGCCATCCTAGGTTCCTCATCACGTCTGGCCAGCCTAGGTTTCTCATTGCATCTGGCCATCCTAGGTTTCTCATTGCGTCTGGCCATCCTAGGTTTCTCATCGCGTCTGGCCATCCTAGGTTTGTGATTGGGCCTAGCCATCCTACGTTTCTCATCGTGTCTGGCCCTTCTAGTTTTCGCATCGCATCTGGCCATCTTAGGTTTGGGATAGGGTCTGGCCATCCTAGGTTTCTCATGGCGTCTGGCCATCCTAGGCTTCTCATCGCGTCTGGCCATCCTAGGTTTCCCATTGTGTCTGGCCATCCTAGGTTTCTCATCACGTCTGGCCATCCTTGGTTTGTGATCTGGTCTGGCCATCGTAGGTTTCTCATCGCATCTGCCCATCCTATGTTTCTTATTGCGTCTGTCCATCCTAGGTTTTTCATCGCGTCTGGCAATCCTAGGTTTGTGATCGGGTCTGGCTAGCCTAGGTTTCCCATCGCGTCTGGCCATCCTAGGTTTCTCATCGCGTCTGGCCATCCTAGGTTTGTCATTGCGTCTGGCCATCCTAGGTTTCACATAGCGTCTGGCCATCCTAGGTTTCACATAGCGTCTTCTCATCGCGTCTGGCTATCCTAAGTTTCTCGTCCCGTCTAGCTATCCTAGTTTTTTCGTCGCGTGTGGTCATCCTAGGTTTTTTATCGCGTCTGACCGTCCTAGCTCTCTCATCGCGTCTAGCCATCCTAGGTTTCTCATCTGGCCTGGCCATCCCAGGTTTCTCATCGCGTCTGGCCCTCCTAGGTTTCGCATCGCATCTGGCCATCTTAGGTTTGGGATCGGGTCTGGCCATCCTAGGTTTCTCATCGCGTCTGGCCATCCTAGGTTTGTGATCGGGTCTGGCCATCTTAGGTTTCTCATCGCGTCTGGCCATCCTAGGTTCCTCATCACATCTGGCCAGCCTAGGTTTCTCATTGCGTCTGGCCATCCTAGGTTTCTCATCGCGTCTGGATATCATAAGTTTCTCGTCCCGTCTGGCTATCCTCGTTTTTCGTCGCGTCTGGCCATCCTAGGATTATCATCGCATATGGGCATCCTAAGTTTGTGATTGGGTCTGGCCATCCTAGGTTTGTCATCGCGTCTGGCCATCCTAGGTTTGTGATCGGGTCTGGCCAGCCTAGGTTTCACATTGCGACTTCTCATCGCATCTGGCTATCATAAGTTTCTCGTCCCGTCTGGCTATCCTCGTTTTTCGTCGCGTCTGGCCATCCTAGGATTATCATCGTGTCTGGCCATCATAGGTTTCTCATCATGTCTGGCCATCCTAGGTTCCTCATCACGTCTGGCCAGCCTAGGTTTCTCATTGCATCTGGCCATCCTAGGTTTCTCATTGCGTCTGGCCATCCTAGGTTTCTCATCGCGTCTGGCCATCCTAGGTTTGTGATTGGGCCTAGCCATCCTACGTTTCTCATCGTGTCTGGCCCTTCTAGTTTTCGCATCGCATCTGGCCATCTTAGGTTTGGGATAGGGTCTGGCCATCCTAGGTTTCTCATGGCGTCTGGCCATCCTAGGCTTCTCATCGCGTCTGGCCATCCTAGGTTTCCCATTGTGTCTGGCCATCCTAGGTTTCTCATCACGTCTGGCCATCCTTGGTTTGTGATCTGGTCTGGCCATCGTAGGTTTCTCATCGCATCTGCCCATCCTATGTTTCTTATTGCGTCTGTCCATCCTAGGTTTTTCATCGCGTCTGGCAATCCTAGGTTTGTGATCGGGTCTGGCTAGCCTAGGTTTCCCATCGCGTCTGGCCATCCTAGGTTTCTCATCGCGTCTGGCCATCCTAGGTTTGTCATTGCGTCTGGCCATCCTAGGTTTCACATAGCGTCTGGCCATCCTAGGTTTCACATAGCGTCTTCTCATCGCGTCTGGCTATCCTAAGTTTCTCGTCCCGTCTAGCTATCCTAGTTTTTTCGTCGCGTGTGGTCATCCTAGGTTTTTTATCGCGTCTGACCGTCCTAGCTCTCTCATCGCGTCTAGCCATCCTAGGTTTCTCATCTGGCCTGGCCATCCCAGGTTTCTCATCGCGTCTGGCCCTCCTAGGTTTCGCATCGCATCTGGCCATCTTAGGTTTGGGATCGGGTCTGGCCATCCTAGGTTTCTCATCGCGTCTGGCCATCCTAGGTTTGTGATCGGGTCTGGCCATCTTAGGTTTCTCATCGCGTCTGGCCATCCTAGGTTCCTCATCACATCTGGCCAGCCTAGGTTTCTCATTGCGTCTGGCCATCCTAGGTTTCTCATCGCGTCTGGCCATCCTAGGTTTCTCATCGTGTCTGGCCATCCTAGGTTTGTGATTGGGCCTCGCCATCCTAGGATTCTCATTGCGTCTGGCTATCCTAGGTTTCTCATCGCGTCTGGCCATCCTAGGTTTCCCATTGTGTCTAGCCATCCTAGGTTTCTCATCGCGTCTGGCCATCCTTGGTTTGTGATCGGGTCTGGCCATCGTAGGTTTCTCATCGCGTCTGCCCATCCTATGTTTCTCATTGCGTCTGTCCATCCTAGGTTTTTCATCGCGTCTGGCCATCCTGGGTTTGTCATCGCGTCTGGCCATACTAGGTTTGTCATCGCGTCTGGCCATCCTAGGTTTTTGATTGGGCCTAGCCATCCTACGTTTCTCATCGTGTCTGGCCCTCCTAGTTTTCGCATCGCATCTGGCCATCTTAGGTTTGGGATCGGGTCTGGCCATCCTAGGTTTCTCATGGCGTCTGGCCATCCTAGGATTCTCATCGCGTCAGGCCATCCTAGGTTTGTCATCGTGTCTGGCCTTCTTAGGTTTGTCATCGCGTCCGGCCATCCTAAGTTTGTGATTGGGTCTAGCTATCCTAGGTTTCTCATCGTGTCTGGCCATCCTAGGTTTCTCATCACGTCTGGCCAGCCTAGATTTCTCATTGTCTCTGGCCATTCTAGGTTTCACATAGCGTCTGGCCATCCTAGGTTTCACATAGCGTCTTCTCATCGCGTCTGGCTATCCTAAGTTTCTCGTCCCGTCTAGCTATCCTAGTTTTTTCGTCGCGTGTGGTCATCCTAGGTTTTTTATCGCGTCTGACCGTCCTAGCTCTCTCATCGCGTCTAGCCATCCTAGGTTTCTCATCTGGCCTGGCCATCCCAGGTTTCTCATCGCGTCTGGCCCTCCTAGGTTTCGCATCGCATCTGGCCATCTTAGGTTTGGGATCGGGTCTGGCCATCCTAGGTTTCTCATCGCGTCTGGCCATCCTAGGTTTGTGATCGGGTCTGGCCATCTTAGGTTCCTCATCACGTCTGGCCAGCCTAGGTTTCTCATTGCGTCTGGCCATCCTAGGTTTCTCATCGTGTCTGGCCATCCTAGGTTTGTGATTGGGCCTCGCCATCCTAGGATTCTCATTGCGTCTGGCTATCCTAGGTTTCTCATCGCGTCTGGCCATCCTAGGTTTCCCATTGTGTCTGGCCATCCTAGGTTTCTCATCGCGTCTGGCCATCCTTGGTTTGTGATCGGGTCTGGCCATCGTAGGTTTCTCATCGCGTCTGCCCATCCTATGTTTCTCATTGCGTCTGTCCATCCTAGGTTTTTCATCGCGTCTGGCTATCATAAGTTTCTCGTCCCGTCTGGCTATCCTCGTTTTTCGTTGCGTCTGGCCATCCTAGGATTATCATCGCATATGGGCATCCTAAGTTTGTGATTGGGTCTGGCCATCCTAGGTTTCTCATCACGTCTGGCCATCCTTGGTTTGTGATCTGGTCTGGCCATCGTAGGTTTCTCATCGCATCTGCCCATCCTATGTTTCTCATTGCGTCTGTCCATCCTAGGTTTTTCATCGCGTCTGGCCATCCTAGGTTTGTGATCGGGTCTGGCTAGCCTAGGTTTCCCATCGCGTCTGGCCATCCTAGGTTTCTCATCGCGTCTGGCCATCCTAGGTTTGTCATCGCGTCTGGCCATCCTAGGTTTCTCATCGCGTCTGGCCATCCTAGGTTTGTCATTGCGTCTGGCCATCCTAGGTTTCATATAGCGTCTGGCCATTCTAGGTTTCACATAGCGTCTTCTCATCGCGTCTGGCTATCCTAAGTTTCTCGTCCCGTCTAGCTATCCTAGTTTTTTCGTCGCGTGTGGTCATCCTAGGTTTTTTATCGCGTCTGACCGTCCTAGCTCTCTCATCGCGTCTAGCCATCCTAGGTTTCTCATCTGGCCTGGCCATCCCAGGTTTCTCATCGCGTCTGGCCCTCCTAGGTTTCGCATCGCATCTGGTCATCTTAGGTTTGGGATCGGGTCTGGCCATCCTAGGTTTCTCATCGCGTCTGGCCATCCTAGGTTTGTGATCGGGTCTGGCCATCTTAGGTTTCTCATCGCGTCTGGCCATCCTAGGTTCCTCATCACATCTGGCCAGCCTAGGTTTCTCATTGCGTCTGGCCATCCTAGGTTTCTCATCGCGTCTGGCCATCCTAGGTTTCTCATCGTGTCTGGCCATCCTAGGTTTGTGATTGGGCCTCGCCATCCTAGGATTCTCATTGCGTCTGGCTATCCTAGGTTTCTCATCGCGTCTGGCCATCCTAGGTTTCCCATTGTGTCTGGCCATCCTAGGTTTCTCATCGCGTCTGGCCATCCTTGGTTTGTGATCGGGTCTGGCCATCGTAGGTTTCTCATCGCGTCTGCCCATCCTATGTTTCTCATTGCGTCTGTCCATCCTAGGTTTTTCATCGCGTCTGGCCATCCTGGGTTTGTCATCGCGTCTGGCCATCCTAGGTTTGTCATCGCGTCTGGCCATCCTAGGTTTGTGATCGGGTCTGGCCAGCCTAGGTTTCACATTGCGACTTCTCATCGCATCTGGCTATCATAAGTTTCTCGTCCCGTCTGGCTATCCTCGTTTTTCGTTGCGTCTGGCCATCCTAGGATTATCATCGCATATGGGCATACTAAGTTTGTGATTGGGTATGGCCATCCTAGGTTTCTCATCGTGTCTGGCCATCCTAGGTTTGTGATCGGGTCTTGCCAGCCTAGGTTTCACATTGCGACTTCTCATCACATCTGGCTATCATAAGTTTCTCGTCCCGTCTGGCTATCCTCGTTTTTCGTCGCGTCTGGCCATCCTAGGATTATCATCGCATATGGGCATCCTAAGTTTGTGATTGGGTCTGGCCATCCTAGGTTTGTCATTGCGTCTGGCCATCCTAGGTTTGTGATCGGGTCTGGCCAGCCTAGGTTTCTCATTGCGACTTCTCATCGCATCTGGATATCATAAGTTTCTCGTCCCGTCTGGCTATCCTCGTTTTTCGTCGCGTCTGGCCATCCTAGGATTATCATCGAATATGGGCATCCTAAGTTTGTGATTGGGTCTGGCCATCCTATGTTTGTCATCGCGTCTGGCCATCCTAGGTTTGTGATTGGGTCTGGCCAGCCTAGGTTTCACATTGCGACTTCTCATCGCATCTGGCTATCATAAGTTTCTCGTCCCGTCTGGCTATCCTCGTTTTTCGTCGCGTCTGGCCATCCTAGGATTATCATCGCATATGGGCATCCTAAGTTTGTGATTGGGTCTGGCCATCCTAGGTTTGTCATTGCGTCTGGCCATCCTATTTTTGTGATCGGGTCTGGCCAGCCTAGGTTTCTCATTGCGACTTCTCATCGCATCTGGATATCATAAGTTTCTCGTCCCGTCTGGCTATCCTCGTTTTTCGTCGCGTCTGGCCATCCTAGGATTATCATCGCATATGGGCATCCTAAGTTTGTGATTGGGTCTGGCCATCCTAGGTTTCTCATTGCGTCTGGCCATCCTAGGTTTCTCATCGCGTCTGGCCATCCTAGGTTTCTCATCGTGTCTGGCCATCCTAGGTTTGTGATTGGGCCTAGCCATCCTACGTTTCTCATCGTGTCTGGCCCTCCTAGATTTCGCATCGCATCTGGCCATCTTAGGTTTGGGATAGGGTCTGGCCATCCTAGGTTTCTCATGGCGTCTGGCCATCCTAGGCTTCTCATCGCGTCTGGCCATCCTAGGTTTCCCATTGTGTCTGGCCATCCTAGGTTTCTCATCACGTCTGGCCATCCTTGGTTTGTGATCTGGTCTGGCCATCGTAGGTTTCTCATCGCATCTGCCCATCCAATGTTTCTCATTGCGTCTGTCCATCCTAGGTTTTTCATCGCGTCTGGCCATCCTAGGTTTGTGATCGGGTCTGGCTAGCCTAGGTTTCCCATCGCGTCTGGCCATCCTAGGTTTCTCATCGCGTCTGGCCATCCTAGGTTTGTCATTGCGTCTGGCCATCCTAGGTTTCACATAGCGTCTGGCCATCCTAGGTTTCACATAGCGTCTTCTCATCGCGTCTGGCTATCCTAAGTTTCTAGTCCCGTCTAGCTATCTTAGTTTTTTCGTCGCGTGTGGTCATCCTAGGTTTTTTATCGCGTCTGACCGTCCTAGCTCTCTCATCGCGTCTAGCCATCCTAGGTTTCTCATCTGGCCTGGCCATCCCAGGTTTCTCATCGCGTCTGGCCCTCCTAGGTTTCGCATCGCATCTGGCCATCTTAGGTTTGGGATCGGTTCTGGCCATTAGGTATAGGTTTCTCATCGCGTCTGCCCATCCTATGTTTCTCATTGCGTCTGTCCATCCTAGGTTTTTCATCGCGTCTGGCTATCATAAGTTTCTCGTCCCGTCTGGCTATCCTCGTTTTTCGTTGCGTCTGGCCATCCTAGGATTATCATCGCATATGGGCATCCTAAGTTTGTGATTGGGTCTGGCCATCCTAGGTTTCTCATCGTGTCTGGCCATCCTAGGTTTGTGATCGGGTCTTGCCAGCCTAGGTTTCACATTGCGACTTCTCATCACATCTGGCTATCATAAGTTTCTCGTCCCGTCTGGCTATCCTCGTTTTTCGTCGCGTCTGGCCATCCTAGGTTTGTCATCGCGTCTGGGCCATCCTAGGTTTGGGATCGGGTCTGGCCATCCTAGGTTTCTCATCGCGTCTGGCCATCCTAGGTTTGTGATCGGGTCTGGCCATCTTAGGTTTCTCATCGCGTCTGGCCATCCTAGGTTCCTCATCACGTCTGGCCAGCCTAGGTTTCTCATTGCGTCTGGCCATCCTAGGTTTCTCATCGCATCTGGCCATCCTAGGTTTCTCATCGTGTCTGGCCATCCTAGGTTTGTGATTGGGCCTCGCCATCCTAGGATTCTCATTGCGTCTGGCTATCCTAGGTTTCTCATCGCGTCTGGCCATCCTAGGTTTCCCATTGTGTCTGGCCATCCTAGGTTTCTCATCGCGTCTGGCCATCCTTGGTTTGTGATCGGGTCTGGCCATCCTAGGTTTCTGATCGGGTCTGGCCATCCTAGGTTTCTCATCTGCGTCTGGCCATCCCATGTTTCTCATTGCGTCTGGCCCTCCTAGGTTTTCATCGCGTCTGGCCATCTTAGGTTTGTGATCGGGTCTGGCCATCCTAGGTTTCTCATCGCGTCTGGCCATCCTAGGTTTGTGATCGGGTCTGGCCATCTAGGTTTCTCACACTCTGGCCATCTAGGTTCCTCATCACATCTGGCCATCCTAGTTTCTCATTGCGTCTGGCCATCCTAGTTTGTCATCGGGTCTGGCCATCCTAGGTTTCTCATCGCGTCTGGCCATCCTTGGTTTGTGATCGGGTCTTGCCAGCCTAGGTTTCTCATTGCGACTTCTCATCGCATCTGGCTATCATAAGTTTCTCGTCCCGTCTGGCTATCCTCGTTTTTCGTTGCGTCTGGCCATCCTAGGATTATCATCGCATATGGGCATACTAAGTTTGTGATTGAGTATGGCCATCCTAGGTTTGTCATCGTGTCTGGCCATCCTAGGTTTGTGATCGGGTCTTGCCAGCCTAGGTTTCACATTGCGACTTCTCATCACATCTGGCTATCATAAGTTTCTCGTCCCGTCTGGCTATCCTCGTTTTTCATCGCGTCTGGCCATCCTAGGATTATCATCGCATATGGGCATCCTAAGTTTGTGATTGGGTCTGGACATCCTAGGTTTGTCATTGCGTCTGGCCATCCTAGTTTGTGATCGGGTCTGGCCAGCCTAGGTTTCTCATTGCGACTTCTCATCGCATCTGGATATCATAAGTTTCTCGTCCCGTCTGGCTATCCTCGTTTTTCGTCGCGTCTGGCCATCCTAGGATTATCATCGTGTCTGGCCATCCTAGGTTTCTCATCATGTCTGGCCATCCTAGGTTTCTCATCTGGCCTGGCCATCCCAGGTTTCTCATCGCGTCTGGCCATCCTAGGTTTGTGATCGGGTCTGGCCATCTTAGGTTTCTCATCACGTCTGGCCATCCTAGGTTCCTCATCACATCTGGCCAGCCTAGGTTTCTCATTGCGTCTGGCCATCCTAGGTTTCTCATCAGGTCTGGCCATCCTAGGTTTCTCATCGTGTCTGGCCATCCTAGGTTTGTGATTGGGCCTCGCCATCCTAGGATTCTCATTGCGTCTGGCTATCCTAGGTTTCTCATCGCGTCTGGCCATCCTAGGTTTCCCATTGTGTCTGGCCATCCTAGGTTTCTCATCGCGTCTGGCCATCCTTGGTTTGTGATCGGGTCTTGCCAGCCTAGGTTTCACATTGCGACTTCTCATCACATCTGGCTATCATAAGTTTCTCGTCCCGTCTGGCTATCCTCGTTTTTCGTTGCGTCTGGCCATCCTAGGATTATCATCGCATATGGGCATACTAAGTTTGTGATTGAGTATGGCCATCCTAGGTTTCTGATCGTGTCTGGCCATCCTAGGTTTGTGATCGGGTCTTGCCAGCCTAGGTTTCACATTGCGACTTCTCATCACATCTGGCTATCATAAGTTTCTCGTCCCGTCTGGCTATCCTCGTTTTTCATCGCGTCTGGCCATCCTAGGATTATCATCGCATATGGGCATCCTAAGTTTGTGATTGGGTCTGGACATCCTAGGTTTGTCATTGCGTCTGGCCATCCTAGGTTTGTGATCGGGTGTGGCCAGCCTAGGTTTCTCATTGCGACTTCTCATCGCATCTGGATATCATAAGTTTCTCGTCCCGTCTGGCTATCCTCGTTTTTCGTCGCGTCTGGCCATCCTAGGATTATCATCGTGTCTGGCCATCCTAGGTTTCTCATCATGTCTGGCCATCCTAGGTTCCTCATCACGTCTGGCCAGCCTAGGTTTCTCATTGCATCTGGCCATCCTAGATTTCTCATCGTGTCTGGCCATCCTAGGTTTCTCATCGCGTCTGGCCATCCTTGGTTTGTGATCGGGTCTGGCCCTCCTACGTTTCGCATCGCATCTGGCCATCTTAGGTTTGGGATCGGGTCTGGCCATCCTAGGTTTCTCATCGCGTCTGGCCATCCTAGGTTTGTGATCATATCATAAGTTTCTCGTCCCGTCTGGCTATCCAAGTTTTTCGTCGCGTCTGGCCATCCTAGGATTATCATCGTGTCTGGCCATCCTAGGTTTCTCATCATGTCTGGCCATCCTAGGTTCCTCATCACGTCTGGCCAGCCTAGGTTTCTCATTGCATCTGGCCATCCTAGGTTTCTCATCGCGTCTGCCCATCCTATGTTTCTCATTGCGTCTGTCCATCCTAGGTTTTTCATCGCGTCTGCCCATCCTAGGTTTGTGATCATGTCTGGCCACCCTAGGTTTCCCATCGCGTCTGGCCATCCTAGGTTTCTTATTGCGTCTGGCCATCCTAGCTCTCTCATCGCGTCTAGCCATCCTAGGTTTCTCATCTGGCCTGGCCATCCCAGGTTTCTCATCGCGTCTGGCCCTCCTACGTTTCGTATCGCATCTGGCCATCTTAGGTTTGGGATCGGGTCTGGCCATCCTAGGTTTCTCATCGCGTCTGGCCATCCTAGGTTTGTGATCAGGTCTGGCCATCTTGGTTTCTCATCGCGTCTGGCCATCCTAGGTTCCTCATCACGTCTGGCCAGCCTAGGTTTCTCATTGCGTCTGGCCATCCTAGGTTTCTCATCGCATCTGGCCATCCTAGGTTTCTCATCGTGTCTGGCCATCCTAGGTTTGTGATTGGGCCTCGCCATCCTAGGATTCTCATTGGTTTGTGATCGGGTCTGGCCATCGTAGGTTTCTCTTCGAGTCCGCCCATCCTATGTTTCTCATTGCGTCTGTCCATCCTAGGTTTTTCATCGCGTCTGGCTATCCTCGTTTTTCGTCGCGTCTGGCCATCCTAGGATTTTCATCGCATATGGGCATCCTAAGTCTGTGATTGGGTCTGGCCATCCTAGGTTTCTCATCGTGTCTGGCCATCCTAGGTTTGTGATCGGGTCTTGCAAGCCTAGGTTTCACATTGCGACTTCTCATCACATCTGGCTATCATAAGTTTCTCGTCCCGTCTGGCTATCCTCGTTTTTCGTCGCGTCTGGCCATCCTAGGATTATCATCGCATATGGGCATCCTAAGTTTGTGATTGGGTCTGGCCATCCTAGGTTTGTCATCGCGTCTGGCCATCCTAGGTTTGTGATCGGGTCTGGCCAACCTAGGTTTCACATTGTGACTTCTCATCGCATCTGGCTATCATAAGTTTCTCGTCCCGTCTGGCTATCCTCGTTTTTCGTCGCGTCTGGCCATCCTAGGATTATCATCGTGTCTGGCCATCCTAGGTTTCTCATCATGTCTGGCCATCCTAGGTTCCTCATCACGTCTGGCCATCCTAGGTTTCTCATTGCATCTGGCCATCCTAGGTTTGTGATCGGGTCTTGCCAGCCTAGGTTTCACATTGCGACTTCTCATCACATCTGGCTATCATAAGTTTCTCGTCCCGTCTGGCTATCCTCGTTTTTCGTCGCGTCTGGCCATCCTAGGATTATCATCGCATATGGGCATCTTAAGTTTGTGATTGGGTCTGGCCATCCTAGGTTTGTCATCGCGTCTGGCCATCCTAGGTTTGTGATCGGGTCTGGCCAGCCTAGGTTTCACATTGCGACTTCTCATCGCATCTGGCTATCATAAGTTTTTCGTCCCGTCTGGCTATCCTCGTTTTTCGTCGCGTCTGGCCATCCTAGGATTATCATCGTGTCTGGCCATCCTAGGTTTCTCATCATGTCTGGCCATCCTAGGTTCCTCATCGCGTCTGGCCATCCTTGGTTTCTCATCTGGGCTGGCCATCCCAGGTTTCTCATCGCGTCTGGCCCTCCTACGTTTCGCAACGCATCTGGCCATCTTAGGTTTGGGATCGGGTCTGGCCATCCTAGGTTTCTCATCGCGTCTGGCCATCCTAGGTTTGTGATCGGGTCTGGCCATCTTAGGTTTCTCATCGCGTCTGGCCATCCTAGGTTCCTCATCACGTCTGGCCAGCCTAGGTTTCTCATTGCGTCTGGCCATCCTAGGTTTCTCATCGCATCTGGCCATCCTAGGTTTCTCATCGTGTCTGGCCATCCTAGGTTTGTGATTGGGCCTCGCCATCCTAGGATTCTCATTGCGTCTGGCTATCCTAGGTTTCTCATCGCGTCTGGCCATCCTAGGTTTCCCTTTGTGTCTGGCCATCCTAGGTTTCTCATCGCGTCTGGCCATCCTTGGTTTGTGATCGGGTCTGGCCATCGTAGGTTTCTCATTGCGTCTGGCCATCCTAGGTTTCTCATCCTGTCTGGCCATCCTAGGTTCCTCATCACGTCTGGCCATTCTAGGTTTCTCATTGCATCTGGCCATCCTAGGTCTGTGATCGGGTCTTGCCAGCCTAGGTTTCACATTGCGACTTCTCATCACATCTGGCTATCATAAGTTTCTCGTCCCGTCTGGCTATCCTCGTTTTTCGTCGCGTCTGGCCATCCTAGGATTATCATCGCATATGGGCATCCTAAGTTTGTGATTGGGTCTGGCCATCCTAGGTTTGTCATCGCGTCTGGCCATCCTAGGTTTGTGATCGGGTCTGGCCAGCCTAGGTTTCACATTGCGACTTCTCATCGCATCTGGCTATCATAAGTTTCTCGTCCCGTCTGGCTATCCTCGTTTTTCGTCGCGTCTGGCCATCCTAGGATTATCATCGTGTCTGGCCATCGTAGGTTTGTGATCGTGTCTGGCCATCCTAGGTTTCCCATCGCGTCTGGCCATCCTAGGTTTCTTATTGCGTCTGGCCATCCTAGCTCTCTCATCGCGTCTAGCCATCCTAGGTTTCTCATCTGGAATGGCCATCCCAGGTTTCTCATCGCGTCTGGCCCTCCTACGTTTCGCATCGCATCTGGCCATCTTAGGTTTGGGATCAGGTCTGGCCATCCTAGGTTTCTCATCGCGTCTGGCCATCCTAGCCTTGTGATCGGGTCTGGCAATCTTAGGTTTCTCATCGCGTCTGGCCATCCTAGGTTCCTCATCACGTCTGGCCAGCCTAGGTTTCTCATTGCGTCTGGCCATCCTAGGTTTCTCATCGCATCTGGCCATCCTAGGTTTCTCATCGCGTCTGGCCATCCTTGGTTTGTGATCGGGTCTGGCCATCGCAGGTTTCTTATCGCGTCTGGCCATCCTAGGTTTCTTATTGCGTCTGGCCATCCTAGGTTTCTCATCGCGTCAGGCCATCCTAGGTTTCTCATTGCGTCTGGCCATCCAAGGTTTCTCTTCGCGTCTGGCCATCCTAGGTTTGTGATTGGGTCTGGCCAGCCTAGTTTTAACATTGCGTCTTCTCATCGCGTCTGGCCATCTTAGGTTTCTCATCGTGTCTGGCCATCCTAGGTTTCTCATCGCGTCTGGCCATCCTTGGTTTCCCATCGCGTCTGGCCATCCTAGGTTTCTCATTGCGTCTGGCCATCCTAGGTTTCTCATCGCGTCTGGCAATCCAAGGTTTGTGATCGTGTCTGGCCACCCTAGGTTTCCCATCGCGTCTGGCCATCCTAGGTTTCTCATCGCGTCTAGCCATCCAAGGTTTCTCTTCGCGTTTGGCCATCCTAGGTTTGTGATTGGGTCTGGCCAGCCTACTTTTCTCATCGCGTCTTGCCATCCTATGTTTCTCATTGCGTCTGTCCATCCTAGGTTTTTCATCGCGTCTGGCCATCCTAGGTTTGTGATCGGGTCTGGCTAGCCTAGGTTTCCCATCGCGTCTGGCCATCCTAGGTTTCGCATCGCGTCTGGCCATCCTAGGTTTGTCATAGCGCCTGGCCATCCTAGGTTTCACATAGCGTCTTCTCATCGCGTCTGGCTATCCTAAGTTTCTCGTCCCGTCTAGCTATCCTAGTTTTTTTGTTGCGTGTGGTCATCCTAGGTTTCTCATCGCGTCTGGCCATCCTAGGTTTCTCATCGTGTCTGGCCATCCTAGGTTTGTGATTGGGCCTCGCCATCCTAGGATTCTCATTGCGTCTGGCTATCCTAGGTTTCTCATCGCGTCTGGCCATCCTATGTTTCTCATTGCGTCTGTCCATCCTAGGTTTTTCATCGCGTCTGGCCATCCTGGGTTTGTCATCGCGTCTGGCCATCCTAGGTTTGTCATCGCGTCTGGCCATCCTAGGTTTGTGATCGGGTCTTGCCAGCCTAGGTTTCACATTGCGACTTCTCATCACATCTGGCTATCATAAGTTTCTCGTCCCGTCTGGCTATCCTCGTTTTTCGACGCGTCTGGCCATCCTAGGATTATCATCGCATATGGGCATCCTAAGTTTGTGATTGGGTCTGGCCATCCTAGGTTTGTGATCGGGTCTGGCCAGCCTAGGTTTCACATTGCGACTTCTCATCGCATCTGGATATCATAAGTTTCTCGTCCCGTCTGGCTATCCTCGTTTTTCGTCGCGTCTGGCCATCCTAGGATTATCATCGCATATGGGCATCCTAAGTTTGTGATTGGGTCTGGCCATCCTAGGTTTGTCATCGCGTCTGGCCATCCTAGGTTTGTGATCGGGTCTGGCCAGCCTAGGTTTCACATTGCGACTTCTCATCGCATCTGGCTATCATAAGTTTCTCGTCCCGTCTGGCTATCCTCGTTTTTCGTCGCGTCTGGCCATCCTAGGATTATCATCGTGTCTGGCCATCCTAGGTTTCTCATCATGTCTGGCCATCCTAGGTTCCTCATCACGTCTGGCCAGCCTAGGTTTCTCATTGCATCTGGCAATCCTAGGTTTGTCATTGCGTCTTGCCATCCTAGGTTTCTCATCGCGTCTGGCCATCCTAGGTTTCTCATCGTGTCTGGCCATCCTAGGTTTGTGATTGGGCCTAGCCATCCTACGTTTCTCATCGTGTCTGGCCCTCCTAGTTTTCGCATCGCATCTGGCCATCTTAGGTTTGGGATAGGGTCTGGCCATCCTAGGTTTCTCATGGCGTCTGGCCATCCTAGGTTTCCCATTGTGTCTGGCCATCCTAGGTTTCTCATCACGTCTGGCCATCCTTGGTTTGTGATCTGGTCTGGCCATCGTAGGTTTCTCATCGCATCTGCCCATCCTATGTTTCTCATTGCGTCTGTCCATCCTAGGTTTTTCATCGCGTCTGGCCATCCTAGGTTTGTGATCGGGTCTGGCTAGCCTAGGTTTCCCATCGCGTCTGGCCATCCTAGGTTTCTCATCGCGTCTGGCCATCCTAGGTTTGTCATAGCGCCTGGCCATCCTAGGTTTCACATAGCGTCTTCTCATCGCGTCTGGCTATCCTAAGTTTCTCGTCCCGTCTAGCTATCCTAGTTTTTTTGTTGCGTGTGGTCATCCTTGGTTTCTCATCGCGTCTGGCCATCCTAGGTTTCTCATCGTGTCTGGCCATCCTAGGTTTGTGATTGGGCCTCGCCATCCTAGGATTCTCATTGCGTCTGGCTATCCTAGGTTTCTCATCGCGTCTGGCCATCCTAGGTTTCTCATCGCGTCTGGCCATCCTAGGTTTCTCATCGCGTCTGGCCATCCTTGGTTTGTGATCGGGTCTGGCCATCGTAGGTTTCTCATCGCGTCTGCCCATCCTATGTTTCTCAATGCGTCTGTCCATCCTAGGTTTTTCATCGCGTCTGGCTATCATAAGTTTCTCTTCCCGTCTGGCTATCCTCGTTTTTCGTTGCGTCTGGCCATCCTAGGTTTCTCATCGCGTCTGGCCATCCTAGGTTTGTCATACCGCCTGGCCATCCTAGGTTTCACATAGCGTCTTCTCATCGCGTCTGGCTATCCTAAGTTTCTCGTCCCGTCTAGCTATCCTAGTTTTTTTGTTGCGTGTGGTCATCCTAGGTTTCTCATCGCATCTGGCCATCCTAGGTTTGTCATCGCGTCTGGCCATCCTAGGTTTGTGATCGGGTCTGGCCATCCTAGGTTCCTCATAACGTCTGGCCAGCCTAGGTTTCTCATTGCATCTGGCCATCCTAGGATTCTCATCGCGTCTGGCCATCCTAGGTTTCTCATCGTGTCTGGCCATCCTAGGTTTCTCATCACGTCTGGCCATCCTTGGTTTCTCATTGCGTCTGGCCATCCTAGGTTTCTCATTGCATCTGGCAATCCTAGGTTTCTCATCGTGTCTGGCCTTCCTAGGTTTGTGATTGGGCCTCGCCATCCTAGGATTCTCATTGCGTCTGGCTATCCTAGGTTGCTCATCGCGTCTGGCCATCCTAGGTTTCCCATTGTGTCTGGCCATCCTAGGTTTCTCATCGCGTCTGGCCATCCTTGGTTTGTGATCGGGTCTGGCCATCGTAGGTTTCTCATCGCGTCTGCCCATCCTATGTTTCTCATTGCGTCTGTCCATCCTAGGTTTTTCATCGCGTCTGGCCATCCTGGGTTTGTCATCGCGTCTGGCCATCCTAAGTTTGTCATCGCGTCTGGCCATCCTAGGTTTGTGATCGGGTCTGGCCAGCCTAGGTTTCACATTGCGACTTCTCATCGCATCTGGATATCATAGGTTTCTCGTCCCGTCTGGCTATCCTCGTTTTTCGTCGCGTCTGGCCATCCTAGGATTATCATCGCATATGGGCATCCTAAGTTTGTGATTGGGTCTGGCTATCCTAGGTTTGTCATCGCGTCTGGCCATCCTAGGTTTGTGATCGGGTCTGGACAGCCTAGGTTTCACATTGTGACTTCTCATCGCATCTGGCTATCATGAGTTTCTCGTCCCGTCTGGCTATCCTCGTTTTTCGTTGCGTCTGGCCATCCTAGGATTATCATCGCATATGGGCATCCTAAGTCTGTGATTGGGTCTGGCCATCCTAGGTTTGTGATCGGGTCTGGCTAGCCTAGGTTTCCCATCGCGTCTGGCCATCCTAGGTTTCTCATCGCGTCTGGCCATCCTAGGTTTGTCATACCGCCTGGCCATCCTAGGTTTCACATAGCGTCTTCTCATCGCGTCTGGCTATCCTAAGTTTCTCGTCCCGTCTAGCTATCCTAGTTTTTTTGTTGCGTGTGGTCATCCTAGGTTTCTCATCGCGTCTGGCCATCCTAGGTTTGTCATCGCGTCTGGCCATCCTAGGTTTGTGATCGGGTCTGGCCATCCTAGGTTCCTCATAACGTCTGGCCAGCCTAGGTTTCTCATTGCATCTGGCCATCCTAGGTTTCTCATCGCGTCTGGCCATCCTAGGTTTCTCATCGTGTCTTGCCATCCTAGGTTTCTCTTCACGTCTGGCCATCCTTGGTTTCTCATTGCGTCTGGCCATCCTAGGTTTCTCATCGCATCTGGCAATCCTAGGTTTCTCATCGTGTCTGGCCTTCCTAGGTTTGTGATTGGGCCTCGCCATCCTAGGATTCTCATTGCGTCTGGCTATCCTAGGTTGCTCATCGCGTCTGGCCATCCTAGGTTTCCCATTGTGTCTGGCCATCCTAGGTTTCTCATCGCGTCTGGCCATCCTTGGTTTGTGATCGGGTCTGGCCATCGTAGGTTTCTCATCGCGTCTGCCCATCCTATGTTTCTCATTGCGTCTGTCCATCCTAGGTTTTTCATCGCGTCTGGCCATCCTGGGTTTGTCATCGCGTCTGGCCATCCTAGGTTTGTCATCGCGTCTGGCCATCCTAGGTTTGTGATCGGGTCTGGCCAGCCTAGGTTTCACATTGCGACTTCTCATCGCATCTGGATATCATAGGTTTCTCGTCCCGTCTGGCTATCCTCGTTTTTCGTCGCGTCTGGCCATCCTAGGATTATCATCGCATATGGGCATCCTAAGTTTGTGATTGGGTCTGGCTATCCTAGGTTTGTCATCGCGTCTGGCCATCCTAGGTTTGTGATCGGGTCTGGACAGCCTAGGTTTCACATTGTGACTTCTCATCGCATCTGGCTATCATGAGTTTCTCGTCCCGTCTGGCTATCCTCGTTTTTCGTCGCGTCTGGCCATCCTAGGATTATCATCGTGTCTGGCCATCCTAGGTTCCTCATCACGTCTGGCCATCCTAGGTTTCTCATTGCATCTGGCCATCCTAGGTTTCTTATTGCGTCTGGCCATCCTAGGTTTCTCATCGCGTCAGGCCATCCTAGGTTTGTCATCGTGTCTGGCCTTCTTAGGTTTTTCATCGCGTCCGGCCATCCTAAGTTTGTGATTGGGTCTAGCCATCCTATGTTTCTCATCGTGTCTGGCCATCCTATGTTTCTCATCACGTCTGGCCAGCCTAGATTTCTCATTGTCTCTGGCCATTCTAGGTTTCTCATTGCGTCTGTCCATCCTAGGTTTTTCATCGCGTCTGGCCATCCTAGGTTTGTGATCGTGTTTGGCCATCCTAGGTTTCTCATCGCGTCTGGCCATCCTTGGTTTGTGATCGGGTCTGGCCATCGTAGGTTTCTTATCGCGTCAGGCCACCCTAGGTTTCTCATCTCGGCAGGCCATCCTAGGTTTGTCATCGTGTCTGGCCTTCTTAGGTTTGTCATCGTGTCCGGCCATCCTAAGTTTGTGATTGGGTCTAGCCATCCTAGGTTTCTCATCGTGTCTGGCCATCCTAGGTTTCTCATCACGTCTGGCCAGCCTAGATTTCTCATTGTCTCTGGCCATTCTAGGTTTCTCATTGCATCTGGCCATCCTAGGTTTGTCATTGTGTCTGGCCATCCTAGGTTTCTCATCGTGTCTGGCCATCCAAGGTTTCTCTTCGCGTCTGGCCATCCTATGTTTGTGATTGGGTCTGGCCAGCCTAGTTTTCACATTGCGTCTTCTCATCGCGTCTGGCTATCCTAAGTTTCTCGTCCCATCTTGCTATCCTAGTTTTTTCGTCGGGTGTGGCCATCCTAGGATTTTCATCGCGTATGGCCATCCTAAGTTTGTGATTGGGTCTGGCCATCCTAGGTTTCCCATTGTGTCTGGCCATCCTAGGTTTCTCATCGCATCTGCCCATCCTATGTTTCTCATTGCGTCTGTCCATCCTAGGTTTTTCATCGCGTCTGGCCATCCTAGGTTTGTGATCGGGTCTGGCTAGCCTAGGTTTCCCATCGCGTCTGGCCATCCTAGGTTTCTTATCGCGTCTGGCCATCCTAGGTTTCTCATCGCGTCTGGCCATCCTAGGTTTCTCATCGCGTCAGGCCATCCTAGGTTTGTCATCGTGTCTGTCCTTCTTAGGTTTTTCATCGCGTCCGGCCATCCTAAGTTTGTGATTGGGTCTAGCCATCCTAGGTTTCCCATCGTGTCTGGCCATCCTAGGTTTCTCATCACGTCTGGCCAGCCTAGATTTCTCATTGTCTCTGGCCATTCTAGGTTTCTCATTGCGTCTGGCCATCCTAGGTTTCTCATTGCGTCTGGCCATCCTAGGTTTGTGATTGGGTCTGGCCAGCCTAGTTTTCACATTGCGTTTTCTCATCGCGTCTGGCTATCCTAAGTTTCTCGTCCCATCTCGCTATCCTAGTTTTTTCGTCGCGTGTGGCCATCCTAGGATTTTCATCGCGTATGGCCATCCTAAGTTTGTGATTGGGTCTGGCCATCCTAGGTTTCTCATCGCGTCTTGCCATCCTAGGTTTCTCATTGCGTCTGGCCATCCTAGGTTTCTCATCGCGTCTGGCCATCCTAGGTTTCTCATCACGTCTGGCCAGCCTAGATTTCTCATTGTCTCTGGCCATTCTAGGTTTCTCATTGCGTCTGGCCATCCTAGGTTTGTCATTGTGTCTGGCCATCCTAGGTTTCTCATCGTGTCTGGCCATCCAAGGTTTCTCTTCGCGTCTGGCCATCCTATGTTTGTGATTGGGTCTGGCCAGCCTAGTTTTCACATTGCGTCTTCTCATCGCGTCTGGCTATCCTAAGTTTCTCGTCCCATCTTGCTATCCTAGTTTTTTCGTCGGGTGTGGCCATCCTAGGATTTTCATCGCGTATGGCCATCCTAAGTTTGTGATTGGGTCTGGCCATCCTAGGTTTCCCATTGTGTCTGGCCATCCTAGGTTTCTCATCGCATCTGCCCATCCTATGTTTCTCATTGCGTCTGTCCATCCTAGGTTTTTCATCGCGTCTGGCCATCCTAGGTTTGTGATCGGGTCTGGCTAGCCTAGGTTTCCCATCGCGTCTGGCCATCCTAGGTTTCTTATCGCGTCTGGCCATCCTAGGTTTCTCATCGCGTCTGGCCATCCTAGGTTTCTCATCGCGTCAGGCCATCCTAGGTTTGTCATCGTGTCTGTCCTTCTTAGGTTTTTCATCGCGTCCGGCCATCCTAAGTTTGTGATTGGGTCTAGCCATCCTAGGTTTCCCATCGTGTCTGGCCATCCTAGGTTTCTCATCACGTCTGGCCAGCCTAGATTTCTCATTGTCTCTGGCCATTCTAGGTTTCTCATTGCGTCTGGCCATCCTAGGGTTCTCATTGCGTCTGGCCATCCTAGGTTTGTGATTGGGTCTGGCCAGCCTAGTTTTCACATTGCGTTTTCTCATCGCGTCTGGCTATCCTAAGTTTCTCGTCCCATCTCGCTATCCTAGTTTTTTCGTCGCGTGTGGCCATCCTAGGATTTTCATCGCGTATGGCCATCCTAAGTTTGTGATTGGGTCTGGCCATCCTAGGTTTCTCATCGCGTCTTGCCATCCTAGGTTTCTCATTGCGTCTGGCCATCCTAGGTTTCTCATCGCGTCTGGCCATCCAAGGTTTCTCTTCGCGTCTGGCCATCCTTGGTTTGTGATTGGGTCTGGCCAGCCTACTTTTCTCTTTGCGTCTTGCCATCCTAGGTTTCTCATTGAGTCTGGCTATCCTAAGTTTCTCGTCCCGTCTGGCTATCCTAGGTTTCTCATCGCGTCTGGCCATCCTATGTTTCTCATTGCGTCTGTCCATCCTAGGTTTTTCATCGCGTCTGGCCATCCTAGGTTTGTGATCGTGTCTGGCCATCCTAGGTTTCTCATCGCGTCTGGCCATCCTTGGTTTGTGATCGGGTCTGGCCATCGTAGGTTTCTTATCGCGTCTGGCCATCCAAGGTTTGTGATCGTGTCTGGCCACCCTAGGTTTCCCATCGCGTCTGGCCATCCTAGGTTTTTCATTGCGTCTGGCCATCCTAGGTTTCTCATCGCGTCTGGCCATCCAAGGTTTCTCATTGCGTCTGGCCATCCAAGGTTTCTCTTCGCGTCTGGCCATCCTATGTTTGTGATTGGGTCTGGCCAGCCTAGTTTTCACATTGCGTCTTCTCATCGCGTCTGGCTATCCTAAGTTTCTCGTCCCATCTCGCTATCCTAGTTTTTTCGTCGCGTGTGGCCATCCTAGGATTTTCATCGCGTATGGCCATCCTAAGTTTGTGATTGGGTCTGGCCATCCCAGGTTTCTCATCGCGTCTTGCCATCCTAGGTTTCTCATTGCGTCTGGCCATCCTAGGTTTCTCATCGCGTCTGGCCATCCAAGGTTTCTCTTCGCGTCTGGCCATCCTTGGTTTGTGATTGGGTCTGGCCAGCCTACTTTTCTCTTTGCGTCTTGCCATCCTAGGTTTCTCATTGAGTCTGGCTATCCTAAGTTTCTCGTCCCGTCTGGCTATCCTAGGTTTCTCATCGCGTCTGGCCATCCTATGTTTCTCATTGCGTCTGTCCATCCTAGGTTTTTCATCGCGTCTGGCCATCCTAGGTTTGTGATCGTGTCTGGCCATCCTAGGTTTCTCATCGCGTCTGGCCATCCTTGGTTTGTGATCGGGTCTGGCCATCGTAGGTTTCTTATCGCGTCTGGCCATCCAAGGTTTGTGATCGTGTCTGGCCACCCTAGGTTTCCCATCGCGTCTGGCCATCCTAGGTTTTTCATTGCGTCTGGCCATCCTAGGTTTCTCATCGCGTCTGGCCATCCTAGGTTTCTCATCGCGTCTGGCCATCCAAGGTTTCTCATTGCGTCTGGCCATCCAAGGTTTCTCTTCGCGTCTGGCCATCCTATGTTTGTGATTGGGTCTGGCCAGCCTAGTTTTCACATTGCGTCTGGCCATCCTAGGTTTGTGATCAGGTCTGGCCATCTTGGTTTCTCATCGCGTCTGGCCATCCTAGGTTCCTCATCACGTCTGGCCAGCCTAGGTTTCTCATTGCGTCTGGCCATCCTAGGTTTCTCATCGCATCTGGCCATCCTAGGTTTCTCATCGTGTCTGGCCATCCTAGGTTTGTGATTGGGCCTCGCCATCCTAGGATTCTCATGGTTTGTGATCGGTTCTGGCCATCGTAGGTTTCTCATCGAGTCCGCCCATCCTATGGTTCTCATTGCGTCTGTCCATCCTAGGTTTTTCATCGCGTCTGGCTATCCTCGTTTTTCGTCGCGTCTGGCCATCCTAGGTTTCTCATCGCATATGGGCATCCTAAGTCTGTGATTGGGTCTGGCCATCCTAGGTTTCTCATCGTGTCTGGCCATCCTAGGTTTGTGATCGGGTCTTGCAAGCCTAGGTTTCACATTGCGACTTCTCATCCATCTGGCTATCATAAGTTTCTCGTCCCGTCTGGCTATCCTCGTTTTCGTCGCGTCTGGCCATCCTAGGATTATCATCGCATATGGGCATCCTAAGTTTGTGATTGGGTCTGGCCATCCTAGGTTTGTCATCGCGTCTGGCCATCCTAGGTTTGTGATCGGGTCTGGCCAACCTAGGTTTCACATTGTGACTTCTCATCGCATCTGGCTATCATAAGTTTCTCGTCCCGTCTGGCTATCCTCGTTTTTCGTCGCGTCTGGCCATCCTAGGATTATCATCGTGTCTGGCCATCCTAGGTTTCTCATCATGTCTGGCCATCCTAGGTTCCTCATCACGTCTGGCCATCCTAGGTTTCTCATCGCATCTGGCCATCCTAGGTTTGTGATCGGGTCTTGCCATCCTAGGTTTCACATTGCGACTTCTCATCACATCTGGCTATCATAGTTTCTCGTCCCGTCTGGCTATCCTCGTTTTTCGTCGCGTCTGGCCATCCTAGGTTATCATCGCATATGGGCATCTTAGTTTGTGATTGGGTCTGGCCATCCTAGGTTTGTCATCGCGTCTGGCCATCCTAGGTTTGTGATCGGGTCTGGCCAGCCTAGGTTTCACATTGCGACTTCTCATCGCATCTGGCTATCATAAGTTTTTCGTCCCGTCTGGCTATCCTCGTTTTTCGTCGCGTCTGGCCATCCTAGGATTATCATCGTGTCTGGCCATCCTAGGTTTCTCATCATGTCTGGCCATCCTAGGTTCCTCATCGCGTCTGGCCATCCTTGGTTTCTCATCTGGCCTGGCCATCCCAGGTTTCTCATCGCGTCTGGCCCTCCTACGTTTCGCAACGCATCTGGCCATCTTAGGTTTGGGATCGGGTCTGGCCATCCTAGGTTTCTCATCGCGTCTGGCCATCCTAGGTTTGTGATCGGGTCTGGCCATCTTAGGTTTCTCATCGCGTCTGGCCATCCTAGGTTCTCATCACGTCTGGCCAGCCTAGGTTTCTCATTGCGTCTGGCCATCCTAGGTTTCTCATCGCATCTGGCCATCCTAGGTTTTCATCGGGTCTGGCCATCCTAGGTTTGTGATTGGGCCTCTGCCATCCTAGGTTCTCATTGCGTCTGGCCATCCTAGGTTTCTCATCGCGTCTGGCCATCCTAGGTTTCTCATTGCGTCTGCCATCCTAGGTTTTCATCGCGTCTGGCCATCCTGGTTTGTGATCGGGTCTGGCCATCCTAGGTTTCTCATCGCGTCTGGCCATCCTAGGTTTCTCATCGCGTCTGGCCATCCTAGGTTCTCATCGCGTCTGGCCATCCTAGGTTTCTCATTGCGTCTGGCCATCCTAGGTCATGTGATCGGGTCTTGCCATGCCTAGGTTTCACATAGCGTCTTCTCATCGCGTCTGGCTATCCTAAGTTTCTCGTCCCGTCTAGCTATCCTAGTTTTTTCGTCGCGTCTGGTCATCCTAGGTTTTTTATCGCGTCTGACCGTCCTAGTTCTCATCGCGTCTAGCCATCCTAGGTTTCTCATCTGGCCTGGCCATCCCAGGTTTCTCATCGCGTCTGGCCCTCCTAGGTTTCGCATCGCATCTGGTCATCTTAGGTTTGGGATCGGGTCTGGCCATCCTAGGTTTCTCATCGCGTCTGGCCATCCTAGGTTTGTGATCGGGTCTGGCCATCTTAGGTTTCTCATCGCGTCTGGCCATCCTAGGTTCCTCATCACATCTGGCCAGCCTAGGTTTCTCATTGCGTCTGGCCATCCTAGGTTTCTCATCGCGTCTGGCCATCCTAGGTTTCTCATCGTGTCTGGCCATCCTAGGTTTGTGATTGGGCCTCGCCATCCTAGGATTCTCATTGCGTCTGGCTATCCTAGGTTTCTCATCGCGTCTGGCCATCCTAGGTTTCCCATGTGTCTGGCCATCCTAGGTTTCTCATCGCGTCTGGCCATCCTTGGTTTGTGATCGGGTCTGGCCATCGTAGGTTTCTCATCGCGTCTGCCCATCCTATGTTTCTCATTGCGTCTGTCCATCCTAGGTTTTCATCGCGTCTGGCCATCCTGGGTTTGTCATCGCGTCTGGCCATCCTAGGTTTGTCATCGCGTCTGGCCATCCTAGGTTTGTGATCGGGTCTGGCCAGCCTAGGTTTCACATTGCGACTTCTCATCGCATCTGGCTATCATAAGTTTCTCGTCCCGTCTGGCTATCCTCGTTTTTCGTTGCGTCTGGCCATCCTAGGATTATCATCGCATATGGGCATACTAAGTTTGTGATTGGGTATGGCCATCCTAGGTTTCTCATCGTGTCTGGCCATCCTAGGTTTGTGATCGGGTCTTGCCAGCCTAGGTTTCACATTGCGACTTCTCATCACATCTGGCTATCATAAGTTTCTCGTCCCGTCTGGCTATCCTCGTTTTCGTCGCGTCTGGCCATCCTAGGATTATCATCGCATATGGGCATCCTAAGTTTGTGATTGGGTCTGGCCATCCTAGGTTTGTCATTGCGTCTGGCCATCCTAGGTTTGTGATCGGGTCTGGCCAGCCTAGGTTTCTCATTGCGACTTCTCATCGCATCTGGATATCATAAGTTTCTCGTCCCGTCTGGCTATCCTCGTTTTTCGTCGCGTCTGGCCATCCTAGGATTATCATCGAATATGGGCATCCTAAGTTTGTGATTGGGTCTGGCCATCCTATGTTTGTCATCGCGTCTGGCCATCCTAGGTTTGTGATTGGGTCTGGCCAGCCTAGGTTTCACATTGCGACTTCTCATCGCATCTGGCTATCATAAGTTTCTCGTCCCGTCTGGCTATCCTCGTTTTTCGTCGCGTCTGGCCATCCTAGGATTATCATCGCATATGGGCATCCTAAGTTTGTGATTGGGTCTGGCCATCCTAGGTTTGTCATTGCGTCTGGCCATCCTATTTTTGTGATCGGGTCTGGCCAGCCTAGGTTTCTCATTGCGACTTCTCATCGCATCTGGATATCATAAGTTTCTCGTCCCGTCTGGCTATCCTCGTTTTTCGTCGCGTCTGGCCATCCTAGGATTATCATCGCATATGGGCATCCTAAGTTTGTGATTGGGTCTGGCCATCCTAGGTTTCTCATTGCGTCTGGCCATCCTAGGTTTCTCATCGCGTCTGGCCATCCTAGGTTTCTCATCGTGTCTGGCCATCCTAGGTTTGTGATTGGGCCTAGCCATCCTACGTTTCTCATCGTGTCTGGCCCTCCTAGATTTCGCATCGCATCTGGCCATCTTAGGTTTGGGATAGGGTCTGGCCATCCTAGGTTTCTCATGGCGTCTGGCCATCCTAGGCTTCTCATCGCGTCTGGCCATCCTAGGTTTCCCATTGTGTCTGGCCATCCTAGGTTTCTCATCACGTCTGGCCATCCTTGGTTTGTGATCTGGTCTGGCCATCGTAGGTTTCTCATCGCATCTGCCCATCCAATGTTTCTCATTGCGTCTGTCCATCCTAGGTTTTTCATCGCGTCTGGCCATCCTAGGTTTGTGATCGGGTCTGGCTAGCCTAGGTTTCCCATCGCGTCTGGCCATCCTAGGTTTCTCATCGCGTCTGGCCATCCTAGGTTTGTCATTGCGTCTGGCCATCCTAGGTTTCACATAGCGTCTGGCCATCCTAGGTTTCACATAGCGTCTTCTCATCGCGTCTGGCTATCCTAAGTTTCTAGTCCCGTCTAGCTATCTTAGTTTTTTCGTCGCGTGTGGTCATCCTAGGTTTTTTATCGCGTCTGACCGTCCTAGCTCTCTCATCGCGTCTAGCCATCCTAGGTTTCTCATCTGGCCTGGCCATCCCAGGTTTCTCATCGCGTCTGGCCCTCCTAGGTTTCGCATCGCATCTGGCCATCTTAGGTTTGGGATCGGTTCTGGCCATTAGGTTATAGGTTTCTCATCGCGTCTGCCCATCCTATGTTTCTCATTGCGTCTGTCCATCCTAGGTTTTTCATCGCGTCTGGCTATCATAAGTTTCTCGTCCCGTCTGGCTATCCTCGTTTTTCGTTGCGTCTGGCCATCCTAGGATTATCATCGCATATGGGCATCCTAAGTTTGTGATTGGGTCTGGCCATCCTAGGTTTCTCATCGTGTCTGGCCATCCTAGGTTTGTGATCGGGTCTTGCCAGCCTAGGTTTCACATTGCGACTTCTCATCACATCTGGCTATCATAAGTTTCTCGTCCCGTCTGGCTATCCTCGTTTTTCGTCGCGTCTGGCCATCCTAGGTTTGTCATCGCGTCTGGCCATCCTAGGTTTGGGATCGGGTCTGGCCATCCTAGGTTTCTCATCGCGTCTGGCCATCCTAGGTTTGTGATCGGGTCTGGCCATCTTAGGTTTCTCATCGCGTCTGGCCATCCTAGGTTCCTCATCACGTCTGGCCAGCCTAGGTTTCTCATTGCGTCTGGCCATCCTAGGTTTCTCATCGCATCTGGCCATCCTAGGTTTCTCATCGTGTCTGGCCATCCTAGGTTTGTGATTGGGCCTCGCCATCCTAGGATTCTCATTGCGTCTGGCTATCCTAGGTTTCTCATCGCGTCTGGCCATCCTAGGTTTCCCATTGTGTCTGGCCATCCTAGGTTTCTCATCGCGTCTGGCCATCCTTGGTTTGTGATCGGGTCTGGCCATCGTAGGTTTGTGATCGGGTCTGGCCATCGTAGGTTTCTCATCGCGTCTGCCCATCCTATGTTTCTCATTGCGTCTGTCCATCCTAGGTTTTTCATCGCGTCTGGCCATCCTGGGTTTGTCATCGCGTCTGGCCATCCTAGGTTTGTCATCGCGTCTGGCCATCCTAGGTTTGTGATCGGGTCTGGCCAGCCTAGGTTTCACATTGTGACTTCTCATCGCATCTGGCTATCATAAGTTTCTGGGCATCCTAAGTTTGTGATTGGGTCTGGCCATCCTAGGTTTGTCATTGCGTCTGGCCATCCTAGGTTTGTGATCGGGTCTGGCCAGCCTAGGTTTCTCATTGCGACTTCTCATCGCATCTGGATATCATAAGTTTCTCGTCCCGTCTGGCTATCCTCGTTTTTCGTCGCGTCTGGCCATCCTAGGATTATCATCGAATATGGGCATCCTAAGTTTGTGATTGGGTCTGGCCATCCTATGTTTGTCATCGCGTCTGGCCATCCTAGGTTTGTGATTGGGTCTGGCCAGCCTAGGTTTCACATTGCGACTTCTCATCGCATCTGGCTATCATAAGTTTCTCGTCCCGTCTGGCTATCCTCGTTTTTCGTCGCGTCTGGCCATCCTAGGATTATCATCGCATATGGGCATCCTAAGTTTGTGATTGGGTCTGGCCATCCTAGGTTTGTCATTGCGTCTGGCCATCCTATTTTTGTGATCGGGTCTGGCCAGCCTAGGTTTCTCATTGCGACTTCTCATCGCATCTGGATATCATAAGTTTCTCGTCCCGTCTGGCTATCCTCGTTTTTCGTCGCGTCTGGCCATCCTAGGATTATCATCGCATATGGGCATCCTAAGTTTGTGATTGGGTCTGGCCATCCTAGGTTTCTCATTGCGTCTGGCCATCCTAGGTTTCTCATCGCGTCTGGCCATCCTAGGTTTCTCATCGTGTCTGGCCATCCTAGGTTTGTGATTGGGCCTAGCCATCCTACGTTTCTCATCGTGTCTGGCCCTCCTAGATTTCGCATCGCATCTGGCCATCTTAGGTTTGGGATAGGGTCTGGCCATCCTAGGTTTCTCATGGCGTCTGGCCATCCTAGGCTTCTCATCGCGTCTGGCCATCCTAGGTTTCCCATTGTGTCTGGCCATCCTAGGTTTCTCATCACGTCTGGCCATCCTTGGTTTGTGATCTGGTCTGGCCATCGTAGGTTTCTCATCGCATCTGCCCATCCAATGTTTCTCATTGCGTCTGTCCATCCTAGGTTTTTCATCGCGTCTGGCCATCCTAGGTTTGTGATCGGGTCTGGCTAGCCTAGGTTTCCCATCGCGTCTGGCCATCCTAGGTTTCTCATCGCGTCTGGCCATCCTAGGTTTGTCATTGCGTCTGGCCATCCTAGGTTTCACATAGCGTCTGGCCATCCTAGGTTTCACATAGCGTCTTCTCATCGCGTCTGGCTATCCTAAGTTTCTAGTCCCGTCTAGCTATCTTAGTTTTTTCGTCGCGTGTGGTCATCCTAGGTTTTTTATCGCGTCTGACCGTCCTAGCTCTCTCATCGCGTCTAGCCATCCTAGGTTTCTCATCTGGCCTGGCCATCCCAGGTTTCTCATCGCGTCTGGCCCTCCTAGGTTTCGCATCGCATCTGGCCATCTTAGGTTTGGGATCGGTTCTGGCCATTAGGTTATAGGTTTCTCATCGCGTCTGCCCATCCTATGTTTCTCATTGCGTCTGTCCATCCTAGGTTTTTCATCGCGTCTGGCTATCATAAGTTTCTCGTCCCGTCTGGCTATCCTCGTTTTTCGTTGCGTCTGGCCATCCTAGGATTATCATCGCATATGGGCATCCTAAGTTTGTGATTGGGTCTGGCCATCCTAGGTTTCTCATCGTGTCTGGCCATCCTAGGTTTGTGATCGGGTCTTGCCAGCCTAGGTTTCACATTGCGACTTCTCATCACATCTGGCTATCATAAGTTTCTCGTCCCGTCTGGCTATCCTCGTTTTTCGTCGCGTCTGGCCATCCTAGGTTTGTCATCGCGTCTGGCCATCCTAGGTTTGGGATCGGGTCTGGCCATCCTAGGTTTCTCATCGCGTCTGGCCATCCTAGGTTTGTGATCGGGTCTGGCCATCTTAGGTTTCTCATCGCGTCTGGCCATCCTAGGTTCCTCATCACGTCTGGTCAGCCTAGGTTTCTCATTGCGTCTGGCCATCCTAGGTTTCTCATCGCATCTGGCCATCCTAGGTTTCTCATCGTGTCTGGCCATCCTAGGTTTGTGATTGGGCCTCGCCATCCTAGGATTCTCATTGCGTCTGGCTATCCTAGGTTTCTCATCGCGTCTGGCCATCCTAGGTTTCCCATTGTGTCTGGCCATCCTAGGTTTCTCATCGCGTCTGGCCATCCTTGGTTTGTGATCGGGTCTGGCCATCGTAGGTTTCTCATCGCGTCTGCCCATCCTATGTTTCTCATTGCGTCTGTCCATCCTAGGTTTTTCATCGCGTCTGGCCATCCTGGGTTTGTCATCGCGTCTGGCCATCCTAGGTTTGTCATCGCGTCTGGCCATCCTAGGTTTGTGATCGGGTCTGGCCATCATAGGTTTCTCATCATGTCTGGCCATCATAGGTTTCTCATCATGTCTGGCCATCCTAGGTTCCTCATCACGTCTGGCCAGCCTAGGTTTCTCATTGCATCTGGCCATCCTAGGTTTCTCATTGCGTCTGGCCATCCTAGGTTTCTCATCGCGTCTGGCCATCCTAGGTTTCTCATCGTGTCTGGCCATCCTAGGTTTCTCATGGCGTCTGGCCATCCTAGGTTTCTCATCACGTCTGGCCATCCTTGGTTTGTGATCTGGTCTGGCCATCCTAGGTTTGTGATCGGGTCTTGCCAGCCTAGGTTTCACATTGCGACTTCTCATCACATCTGGCTATCATAAGTTTCTCGTCCCGTCTGGCTATCCTCGTTTTTCGTCGCGTCTGGCCATCCTAGGATTATCATCGCATATGGGCATCCTAAGTTTGTGATTGGGTCTGGCCATCCTAGGTTTGTCATTGCGTCTGGCCATCCTAGGTTTGTGATCGGGTCTGGCCAGCCTAGGTTTCTCATTGCGACTTCTCATCGCATCTGGATATCATAAGTTTCTCGTCCCGTCTGGCTATCCTCGTTTTTCGTCGCGTCTGGCCATCCTAGGATTATCATCGCATATGGGCATCCTAAGTTTGTGATTGGGTCTGGCCATCCTAGGTTTGTCATCGCGTCTGGCCATCCTAGGTTTGTGATTGTTCTGGCCAGCCTAGGTTTCACATTGCGACTTCTCATCGCATCTGGCTATCATAAGTTTCTCGTCCCGTCTGGCTATCCTCGTTTTTCGTCGCGTCTGGCCATCCTAGGATTATCATCGCATATGGGCATCCTAAGTTTGTGATTGGGTCTGGCCATCCTAGGTTTGTCATTGCGTCTGGCCATCCTAGGTTTGTGATCGGGTCTGGCCAGCCTAGGTTTCTCATTGCGACTTCTCATCGCATCTGGATATCATAAGTTTCTCGTCCCGTCTGGCTATCCTCGTTTTTCGTCGCGTCTGGCCATCCTAGGATTATCATCGCATATGGGCATCCTAAGTTTCTCATCGTGTCTGGCCATCCTAGGTTTGTGATTGGGCCTAGCCATCCTACGTTTCTCATCGTGTCTGGCCCTCCTAGATTTCGCATCGCATCTGGCCATCTTAGGTTTGGGATAGGGTCTGGCCATCCTTGGTTTGTGATCGGGTCTGGCCATCGTAGGTTTGTGATCGGGTCTGGCCATCGTAGGTTTCTCATCGCGTCTGCCCATCCTATGTTTCTCATTGCGTCTGTCCATCCTAGGTTTTTCATCGCGTCTGGCCATCCTGGGTTTGTCATCGCGTCTGGCCATCCTAGGTTTGTCATCGCGTCTGGCCATCCTAGGTTTGTGATCGGGTCTGGCCAGCCTAGGTTTCACATTGCGACTTCTCATCGCATCTGGCTATCATAAGTTTCTGGGCATCCTAAGTTTGTGATTGGGTCTGGCCATCCTAGGTTTGTCATTGCGTCTGGCCATCCTAGGTTTGTGATCGGGTCTGGCCAGCCTAGGTTTCTCATTGCGACTTCTCATCGCATCTGGATATCATAAGTTTCTCGTCCCGTCTGGCTATCCTCGTTTTTCGTCGCGTCTGGCCATCCTAGGATTATCATCGAATATGGGCATCCTAAGTTTGTGATTGGGTCTGGCCATCCTATGTTTGTCATCGCGTCTGGCCATCCTAGGTTTGTGATTGGGTCTGGCCAGCCTAGGTTTCACATTGCGACTTCTCATCGCATCTGGCTATCATAAGTTTCTCGTCCCGTCTGGCTATCCTCGTTTTTCGTCGCGTCTGGCCATCCTAGGATTATCATCGCATATGGGCATCCTAAGTTTGTGATTGGGTCTGGCCATCCTAGGTTTGTCATTGCGTCTGGCCATCCTATTTTTGTGATCGGGTCTGGCCAGCCTAGGTTTCTCATTGCGACTTCTCATCGCATCTGGATATCATAAGTTTCTCGTCCCGTCTGGCTATCCTCGTTTTTCGTCGCGTCTGGCCATCCTAGGATTATCATCGCATATGGGCATCCTAAGTTTGTGATTGGGTCTGGCCATCCTAGGTTTCTCATTGCGTCTGGCCATCCTAGGTTTCTCATCGCGTCTGGCCATCCTAGGTTTCTCATCGTGTCTGGCCATCCTAGGTTTGTGATTGGGCCTAGCCATCCTACGTTTCTCATCGTGTCTGGTCCTCCTAGATTTCGCATCGCATCTGGCCATCTTAGGTTTGGGATAGGGTCTGGCCATCCTAGGTTTCTCATGGCGTCTGGCCATCCTAGGCTTCTCATCGCGTCTGGCCATCCTAGGTTTCCCATTGTGTCTGGCCATCCTAGGTTTCTCATCACGTCTGGCCATCCTTGGTTTGTGATCTGGTCTGGCCATCGTAGGTTTCTCATCGCATCTGCCCATCCAATGTTTCTCATTGCGTCTGTCCATCCTAGGTTTTTCATCGCGTCTGGCCATCCTAGGTTTGTGATCGGGTCTGGCTAGCCTAGGTTTCCCATCGCGTCTGGCCATCCTAGGTTTCTCATCGCGTCTGGCCATCCTAGGTTTGTCATTGCGTCTGGCCATCCTAGGTTTCACATAGCGTCTGGCCATCCTAGGTTTCACATAGCGTCTTCTCATCGCGTCTGGCTATCCTAAGTTTCTAGTCCCGTCTAGCTATCTTAGTTTTTTCGTCGCGTGTGGTCATCCTAGGTTTTTTATCGCGTCTGACCGTCCTAGCTCTCTCATCGCGTCTAGCCATCCTAGGTTTCTCATCTGGCCTGGCCATCCCAGGTTTCTCATCGCGTCTGGCCCTCCTAGGTTTCGCATCGCATCTGGCCATCTTAGGTTTGGGATCGGTTCTGGCCATTAGGTTATAGGTTTCTCATCGCGTCTGCCCATCCTATGTTTCTCATTGCGTCTGTCCATCCTAGGTTTTTCATCGCGTCTGGCTATCATAAGTTTCTCGTCCCGTCTGGCTATCCTCGTTTTTCGTTGCGTCTGGCCATCCTAGGATTATCATCGCATATGGGCATCCTAAGTTTGTGATTGGGTCTGGCCATCCTAGGTTTCTCATCGTGTCTGGCCATCCTAGGTTTGTGATCGGGTCTTGCCAGCCTAGGTTTCACATTGCGACTTCTCATCACATCTGGCTATCATAAGTTTCTCGTCCCGTCTGGCTATCCTCGTTTTTCGTCGCGTCTGGCCATCCTAGGTTTGTCATCGCATCTGGCCATCCTAGGTTTGGGATCGGGTCTGGCCATCCTAGGTTTCTCATCGCGTCTGGCCATCCTAGGTTTGTGATCGGGTCTGGCCATCTTAGGTTTCTCATCGCGTCTGGCCATCCTAGGTTCCTCATCACGTCTGGCCAGCCTAGGTTTCTCATTGCGTCTGGCCATCCTAGGTTTCTCATCGCATCTGGCCATCCTAGGTTTCTCATCGTGTCTGGCCATCCTAGGTTTGTGATTGGGCCTCGCCATCCTAGGATTCTCATTGCGTCTGGCTATCCTAGGTTTCTCATCGCGTCTGGCCATCCTAGGTTTCCCATTGTGTCTGGCCATCCTAGGTTTCTCATCGCGTCTGGCCATCCTTGGTTTGTGATCGGGTCTGGCCATCGTAGGTTTCTCATCGCGTCTGCCCATCCTATGTTTCTCATTGCGTCTGTCCATCCTAGGTTTTTCATCGCGTCTGGCCATCCTGGGTTTGTCATCGCGTCTGGCCATCCTAGGTTTGTCATCGCGTCTGGCCATCCTAGGTTTGTGATCGGGTCTGGCCATCATAGGTTTCTCATCATGTCTGGCCATCATAGGTTTCTCATCATGTCTGGCCATCCTAGGTTCCTCATCACGTCTGGCCAGCCTAGGTTTCTCATTGCATCTGGCCATCCTAGGTTTCTCATTGCGTCTGGCCATCCTAGGTTTCTCATCGCGTCTGGCCATCCTAGGTTTCTCATCGCGTCTGGCCATCCTAGGTTTCTCATCGCGTCTGGCCATCCTAGGTTTCTCATCACGTCTGGCCATCCTTGGTTTGTGATCTGGTCTGGCCATCCTAGGTTTGTGATCGGGTCTTGCCAGCCTAGGTTTCACATTGCGACTTCTCATCACATCTGGCTATCATAAGTTTCTCGTCCCGTCTGGCTATCCTCGTTTTTCGTCGCGTCTGGCCATCCTAGGATTATCATCGCATATGGGCATCCTAAGTTTGTGATTGGGTCTGGCCATCCTAGGTTTGTCATTGCGTCTGGCCATCCTAGGTTTGTGATCGGGTCTGGCCAGCCTAGGTTTCTCATTGCGACTTCTCATCGCATCTGGATATCATAAGTTTCTCGTCCCGTCTGGCTATCCTCGTTTTTCGTCGCGTCTGGCCATCCTAGGATTATCATCGCATATGGGCATCCTAAGTTTGTGATTGGGTCTGGCCATCCTAGGTTTGTCATCGCGTCTGGCCATCCTAGGTTTGTGATTGTTCTGGCCAGCCTAGGTTTCACATTGCGACTTCTCATCGCATCTGGCTATCATAAGTTTCTCGTCCCGTCTGGCTATCCTCGTTTTTCGTCGCGTCTGGCCATCCTAGGATTATCATCGCATATGGGCATCCTAAGTTTGTGATTGGGTCTGGCCATCCTAGGTTTGTCATTGCGTCTGGCCATCCTAGGTTTGTGATCGGGTCTGGCCAGCCTAGGTTTCTCATTGCGACTTCTCATCGCATCTGGATATCATAAGTTTCTCGTCCCGTCTGGCTATCCTCGTTTTTCGTCGCGTCTGGCCATCCTAGGATTATCATCGCATATGGGCATCCTAAGTTTCTCATCGTGTCTGGCCATCCTAGGTTTGTGATTGGGCCTAGCCATCCTACGTTTCTCATCGTGTCTGGCCCTCCTAGATTTCGCATCGCATCTGGCCATCTTAGGTTTGGGATAGGGTCTGGCCATCCTAGGTTTCTCATGGCGTCTGGCCATCATAGGCTTCTCATCGCGTCTGGCCATCCTAGGTTTCCCATTGTGTCTGGCCATCCTAGGTTTCTCATCACGTCTGGCCATCCTTGGTTTGTGATCTGGTCTGGCCATCCTAGGTTTGTGATCGGGTCTTGCCAGCCTAGGTTTCACATTGCGACTTCTCATCACATCTGGCTATCATAAGTTTCTCGTCCCGTCTGGCTATCCTCGTTTTTCGTCGCGTCTGGCCATCCTAGGATTATCATCGCATATGGGCATCCTAAGTTTGTGATTGGGTCTGGCCATCCTAGGTTTGTCATTGCGTCTGGCCATCCTAGGTTTGTGATCGGGTCTGGCCAGCTTAGGTTTCTCATTGCGACTTCTCATCGCATCTGGATATCATAAGTTTCTCGTCCCGTCTGGCTATCCTCGTTTTTCGTCGCGTCTGGCCATCCTAGGATTATCATCGCATATGGGCATCCTAAGTTTGTGATTGGGTCTGGCCATCCTAGGTTTGTCATCGCGTCTGGCCATCCTAGGTTTGTGATTGGGTCTGGCCAGCCTAGGTTTCACATTGCGACTTCTCATCGCATCTGGCTATCATAAGTTTCTCGTCCCGTCTGGCTATCCTCGTTTTTCGTCGCGTCTGGCCATCCTAGGATTATCATCGCATATGGGCATCCTAAGTTTGTGATTGGGTCTGGCCATCCTAGGTTTGTCATTGCGTCTGGCCATCCTAGGTTTGTGATCGGGTCTGGCCAGCCTAGGTTTCTCATTGCGACTTCTCATCGCATCTGGATATCATAAGTTTCTCGTCCCGTCTGGCTATCCTCGTTTTTCGTCGCGTCTGGCCATCCTAGGATTATCATCGCATATGGGCATCCTAAGTTTGTGATTGGGTCTGGCCATCCTAGGTTTGTCATCGCGTCTGGCCATCCTAGGTTTGTGATCGGGTCTGGCCATCATAGGTTTCTCATCATGTCTGGCCATCATAGGTTTCTCATCATGTCTGGCCATCCTAGGTTCCTCATCACGTCTGGCCAGCCTAGGTTTCTCATTGCATCTGGCCATCCTAGGTTTCTCATTGCGTCTGGCCATCCTAGGTTTCTCATCGCGTCTGGCCATCCTAGGTTTCTCATCGTGTCTGGCCATCCTAGGTTTGTGATTGGGCCCAGCCATCCTACGTTTCTCATCGTGTCTGGCCCTCCTAGATTTCGCATCGCATCTGGCCATCTTAGGTTTGGGATAGGGTCTGGCCATCCTAGGTTTCTCATGGCGTCTGGCCATCCTAGGCTTCTCATCGCGTCTGGCCATCCTAGGTTTCCCATTGTGTCTGGCCATCCTAGGTTTCTCATCACGTCTGGCCATCCTTGGTTTGTGATCTGGTCTGGCCATCCTAGGTTTGTGATCGGGTCTTGCCAGCCTAGGTTTCACATTGCGACTTCTCATCACATCTGGCTATCATAAGTTTCTCGTCCCGTCTGGCTATCCTCGTTTTTCGTCGCGTCTGGCCATCCTAGGATTATCATCGCATATGGGCATCCTAAGTTTGTGATTGGGTCTGGCCATCTTAGGTTTGTCATCGCGTCTGGCCATCCTAGGTTTGTGATCGGGTCTGGCCAGCCTAGGTTTCTCATTGCGACTTCTCATCGCATCTGGATATCATAAGTTTCTCGTCCCGTCTGGCTATCCTCGTTTTTCGTCGCGTCTGGCCATCCTAGGATTATCATCGCATATGGGCATCCTAAGTTTGTGATTGGGTCTGGCCATCCTAGGTTTGTCATCGCGTCTGGCCATCCTAGGTTTGTGATTGGGTCTGGCCAGCCTAGGTTTCACATTGCGACTTCTCATCGCATCTGGCTATCATAAGTTTCTCATCCCGTCTGGCTATCCTCGTTTTTCGTCGCGTCTGGCCATCCTAGGATTATCATCGCATATGGGCATCCTAAGTTTGTGATTGGGTCTGGCCATCCTAGGTTTGTCATTGCGTCTGGCCATCCTAGGTTTGTGATCGGGTCTGGCCAGCCTAGGTTTCTCATTGCGACTTCTCATCGCATCTGGATATCATAAGTTTCTCGTCCCGTCTGGCTATCCTCGTTTTTCGTCGCGTCTGGCCATCCTAGGATTATCATCGCATATGGGCATCCTAAGTTTGTGATTGGGTCTGGCCATCCTAGGTTTGTCATCGCGTCTGGCCATCCTAGGTTTGTGATCGGGTCTGGCCATCATAGGTTTCTCATCATGTCTGGCCATCATAGGTTTCTCATCATGTCTGGCCATCCTAGGTTCCTCATCACGTCTGGCCAGCCTAGGTTTCTCATTGCATCTGGCCATCCTAGGTTTCTCATTGCGTCTGGCCATCCTAGGTTTCTCATCGCGTCTGGCCATCCTAGGTTTCTCATCGTGTCTGGCCATCCTAGGTTTGTGATTGGGCCTAGCCATCCTACGTTTCTCATCGTGTCTGGCCCTCCTAGATTTCGCATCGCATCTGGCCATCTTAGGTTTGGGATAGGGTCTGGCCATCCTAGGTTTCTCATGGCGTCTGGCCATCCTAGGCTTCTCATCGCGTCTGGCCATCCTAGGTTTCCCATTGTGTCTGGCCATCCTAGGTTTCTCATCACGTCTGGCCATCCTTGGTTTGTGATCTGGTCTGGCCATCGTAGGTTTCTCATCGCATCTGCCCATCCTATGTTTCTCATTGCGTCTGTCCATCCTAGGTTTTTCATCGCGTCTGGCCATCCTAGGTTTGTGATCGGGTCTGGCTAGCCTAGGTTTCCCATCGCGTCTGGCCATCCTAGGTTTCTCATCGCGTCTGGCCATCCTAGGTTTGTCATTGCGTCTGGCCATCCTAGGTTTCACATAGCGTCTGGCCATCCTAGGTTTCACATAGCGTCTTCTCATCGCGTCTGGCTATCCTAAGTTTCTCGTCCCGTCTAGCTATCCTAGTTTTTTCGTCGCGTGTGGTCATCCTAGGTTTTTTATCGCGTCTGACCGTCCTAGCTCTCTCATCGCGTCTAGCCATCCTAGTTTTCTCATCTGGCCTGGCCATCCCAGGTTTCTCATCGCGTCTGGCCCTCCTAGGTTTCGCATCGCATCTGGCCATCTTAGGTTTGGGATCGGGTCTGGCCATCCTAGGTTTCTCATCGCGTCTGGCCATCCTAGGTTTGTGATCGGGTCTGGCCATCTTAGGTTTCTCATCGCGTCTGGCCATCCTAGGTTCCTCATCACGTCTGGCCAGCCTAGGTTTCTCATCGCGTCTGGCCATCCTAGGTTTCTCATCGTGTCTGGCCATCCTAGGTTTGTGATTGGGCCTCGCCATCCTAGGATTCTCATTGCGTCTGGCTATCCTAGGTTTCTCATCGCGTCTGGCCATCCTAGGTTTCCCATTGTGTCTGGCCATCCTAGGTTTCTCATCGCGTCTGGCCATCCTTGGTTTGATATCGGGTCTGGCCATCGTAGGTTTCTCATCGCGTCTGCCCATCCTATGTTTCTCATTGCGTCTGTCCATCCTAGGTTTTTCATCGCGTCTGGCTATCATAAGTTTCTCGTCCCGTCTGGCTATCCTCGTTTTTCGTTGCGTCTGGCCATCCTAGGTTTGTGATCGGGTCTGGCCATCCTAGGTTTCTCATCATGTCTGGCCATCCTAGGTTCCTCATCACGTCTGGCCAGCCTAGGTTTCTCATTGCATCTGGCCATCCTAGGTTTCTCATCGTGTCTGGCCATCCTAGGTTTCTCATCGCATCTGGCCATCCTTGGTTTGTGATCGGGTCTGGCCATCGTAGGTTTCTCATCGTGTCTGCCCATCCTATGTTTCTCATTGCGTCTGTCCATCCTAGGTTTTTCATCGCGTCTGGCCATCCTAGGTTTGTGATCGTGTCTGGCCACCCTAGGTTTCCCATCGCGTCTGGCCATCCTAGGTTTCTTATTGCGTCTGGCCATCCTAGCTCTCTCATCGCGTCTAGCCATCCTAGGTTTCTCATCTGGCCTGGCCATCCCAGGTTTCTCATCGCGTCTGGCCCTCCTACGTTTCGCATCGCATCTGGCCATCTTAGGTTTGGGATCGGGTCTGGCCATCCTAGGTTTCTCATCACGTCTGGCCATCCTAGGTTTGTGATCGGGTCTGGCCATCTTAGGTTTCTCATCGCGTCTGGCCATCCTAGGTTCCTCATCACGTCTGGCCAGCCTAGGTTTCTCATTGCGTCTGGCCATCCTAGGTTTCTCATCGCATCTGGCCATCCTAGGTTTCTCATCGTGTCTGGCCATCCTAGGTTTGTGATTGGGCCTCGCCATCCTAGGATTCTCATTGCGTCTGGCTATCCTAGGTTTCTCAACGCGTCTGGCCATCCTAGGTTTCCCATTGTGTCTGGCCATCCTAGGTTTTTCATCGCGTCTGGCCATCCTGGGTTTGTCATCGCGTCTGGCCATCCTAGGTTTGTCATCGCGTCTGGCCATCCTAGGTTTGTGATCGGGTCTGGCCAGCCTAGGTTTCACATTGCGACTTCTCATCGCATCTGGCTATCATAAGTTTCTCGTCCCGTCTGGCTACCCTCGTTTTTCGTCGCGTCTGGCCATCCTAGGATTTTCATCGCATATGGGCATCCTAAGTTTGTGATTGGGTCTGGCCATCCTTGGTTTCTCATCGTGTCTGGCCATCCTAGGTTTGTGATCGGGTCTTGCCAGCCTAGGTTTCACATTGCGACTTCTCATCACATCTGGCTATCATAAGTTTCTCGTCCCGTCTGGCTATCCTCGTTTTTCGTCGCGTCTGGCCATCCTAGGATTATCATCGCATATGGGCATCCTAAGTTTGTGATTGGGTCTGGCCATCCTAGGTTTGTCATCGCGTCTGGCCATCCTAGGTTTCACATTGCGACTTCTCATCGCATCTGGATATCATAAGTTTCTCGTCCCGTCTGGCTATCCTCGTTTTTCGTCGCGTCTGGCCATCCTAGGATTATCATCGCATATGGGCATCCTAAGTTTGTGATTGGGTCTGGCCATCCTAGGTTTGTCATTGCGTCTGGCCATCCTATTTTTGTGATCGGGTCTGGCCAGCCTAGGTTTCTCATTGCATCTGGCCATCCTAGGTTTGTGATCGGGTCTTGCCAGCCTAAATTTCACATTGCGACTTCTCATCACATCTGGCTATCATAAGTTTCTCGTCCCGTCTGGCTATCCTCGTTTTTCGTCGCGTCTGGCCATCCTAGGATTATCATCGCATATGGGCATCCTAAGTTTGTGATTGGGTCTGGCCATCCTAGGTTTGTCATTGCGTCTGGCCATCCTATTTTTGTGATCGGGTCTGGCCAGCCTAGGTTTCTCATTGCATCTGGCCATCCTAGGTTTGTGATCGGGTCTTGCCAGCCTAAATTTCACATTGCGACTTCTCATCACATCTGGCTATCATAAGTTTCTCGTCCCGTCTGGCTATCCTCGTTTTTCGTCGGGTCTGGCCATCCTAGGATTATCATCGCATATGGGCATCCTAAGTTTGTGATTGGGTCTGGCCATCCTAGGTTTGTCATCGCGTCTGGCCATCCTAGGTTTGTGATCGGGTCTGGCCAGCCTATTTTTCACAATGCGACTTCTCATCGCATCTGGCTATCATAAGTTTTTCGTCCCGTCTGGCTATCCTCGTTTTTCGTCGCGTCTGGCCATCCTAGGATTATCATCGTGTCTGGCCATCCTAGGTTTCTCATCATGTCTGGCCATCCTAGGTTCCTCATCACGTCTAGCCAGCCTAGGTTTCCCATTGCATCTGGCCATCCTAGGTTTCTCATCGTGTCTGGCCATCCTAGGTTTCTCATCGCGTCTGGCCATCCTTGGTTTGTGATCGGGTCTGGCCATCGTAGGTCTCTCATCGCGTCTGCCCGTCCTATGTTTCTCATTGCGTCTGTCCATCCTAGGTTTTTCATCGCCTCTGGCCATCCTAGGTTTGTGATCGTGTCTGGCCACCCTAGGCTTCCCATCGCGTCTGGCCATCCTAGGTTTCTTATTGCTTCTGGCCATCCTAGCTCTCTCATCGCGTCTAGCCATCCTAGGTTTCTCATCTGGCCTGGCCATCCCAGGTTTCTCATCGCGTCTGGCCCTCCTACGTTTCGCATCGCATCTGGCCATCTTAGGTTTGGGATCGGGTCTGGCCATCCTAGGTTTCTCATCGCGTCTGGCCATCCTAGGTTTGTGATCGGGTCTGGCCATCTTAGGTTTCTCATCGCGTCTGGCCATCCTAGGTTCCTCATCACGTCTGGCCAGCCTAGGTTTCTCATTGCGTCTGGCCATCCTAGGTTTCTCATCGCATCTGGCCATCCTAGGTTTCTCATCGTGTCTGGCCATCCTAGGTTTGTGATTGGGCCTCGCCATCCTAGGATTCTCATTGCGTCTGGCTATCCTAGGTTTCTCATCGCGTCTGGCCATCCTAGGTTTCCCATTGTGTCTGGCCATCCTAGGTTTTTCATCGCGTCTGGCCATCCTGGGTTTGTCATCGCGTCTGGCCATCCTAGGTTTGTCATCGCGTCTGGCCATCCTAGGTTTCACATTGCGACTTCTCATCGCATCTGGATATCATAAGTTTCTCGTCCCGTCTGGCTATCCTCGTTTTTCGTCGCGTCTGGCCATCCTAGGATTATCATCGCATATGGGCATCCTAAGTTTGTGATTGGGTCTGGCTATCCTAGGTTTGTCATTGCGTCTGGCCATCCTATTTTTGTGATCGGGTCTGGCCAGCCTAGGTTTCTCATTGCATCTGGCCATCCTAGGTTTGTGATCGGGTCTTGCCAGCCTAAATTTCACATTGCGACTTCTCATCACATCTGGCTATCATAAGTTTCTCGTCCCGTCTGGCTATCCTCGTTTTTCGTCGGGTCTGGCCATCCTAGGATTATCATCGCATATGGGCATCCTAAGTTTGTGATTGGGTCTGGCCATCCTAGGTTTGTCATCGCGTCTGGCCATCCTAGGTTTGTGATCGGGTCTGGCCAGCCTAGGTTTCACATTGCGACTTCTCATCGCATCTGGCTATCATAAGTTTTTCGTCCCGTCTGGCTATCCTCGTTTTTCGTCGCGTCTGGCCATCCTAGGATTATCATCGTGTCTGGCCATCCTAGGTTTCTCATCATGTCTGGCCATCCTAGGTTCCTCATCACATCTAGCCAGCCTAGGTTTCCCATTGCATCTGGCCATCCTAGGTTTCTCATCGTGTCTGGCCATCCTAGGTTTCTCATCGCGTCTGGCCATCCTTGGTTTGTGATCGGGTCTGGCCATCGTAGGTCTCTCATCGCGTCTGCCCGTCCTATGTTTCTCATTGCGTCTGTCCATCCTAGGTTTTTCATCGCGTCTGGCCATCCTAGGTTTGTGATCGTGTCTGGCCACCCTAGGTTTCCCATCGCGTCTGGCCATCCTAGGTTTCTTATTGCTTCTGGCCATCCTAGCTCTCTCATCGCGTCTAGCCATCCTAGGTTTCTCATCTGGCCTGGCCATCCCAGGTTTCTCATCGCGTCTGGCCCTCCTACGTTTCGCATTGCATCTGGCCAACTTAGGTTTGGGATCGGGTCTGGCCATCCTAGGTTTCTCATCGCGTCTGGCCATCCTAGGTTTGTGATCGGGTCTGGCCATCTTAGGTTTCTCATTGCGTCTGGCCATCCTAGGTTCCTCATCACGTCTGGCCAGCCTAGGTTTCTCATTGCGTCTGGCCATCCTAGGTTTCTCATCGCATCTGGCCATCCTAGGTTTCTCATCGTGTCTGGCCATCCTAGGTTTGTGATCGGGTCTTGCCAGCCTAGGTTTCACATTGTGACTTCTCATCGCATCTGGCTATCATAAGTTTCTCGTCCCGTCTGGCTATCCTCGTTTTTCGTCGCGTCTGGCCATCCTAGGATTATCATCGTGTCTGGCCATCCTAGGTTTCTCATCATGTCTGGCCATCCTAGGTTCCTCATCACGTCTGGCCATTCTAGGTTTTTCATTGCATCTGGCCATCCTAGGTTTGTGATCGGGTCTTGCCAGCCTAGGTTTCACATTGCGACTTCTCATCACATCTGGCTATCATAAGTTTCTCGTCCCGTCTGGCTATCCTCGTTTTTCGTCGCGTCTGGCCATCCTAGGATTATCATCGCATATGGGCATCCTAAGTTTGTGATTGGGTCTGGACATCCTAGGTTTGTCATTGCGTCTGGCCATCCTAGGTTTGTGATCGGGTCTGGCCAGCCTAGGTTTCTCATTGCGACTTCTCATCGCATCTGGATATCATAAGTTTCTCGTCCCGTCTGGCTATCCTCGTTTTTCGTCGCGTCTGGCCATCCTAGGATTATCATCGTGTCTGGCCATCCTAGGTTTCTCATCATGTCTGGCCATCCTAGGTTTCTCATCTGGCCTGGCCATCCCAGGTTTCTCATCACGTCTGGCCCTCCTAGGTTTCGCATCGCATCTGGCCATCTTAGGTTTGGGATCGGGTCTGGCCATCCTAGGTTTCTCATCGCGTCTGGCCATCCTAGGTTTGTGATCGGGTCTGGCCATCTTAGGTTTCTCATCACGTCTGGCCATCCTAGGTTCCTCATCACATCTGGCCAGCCTAGGTTTCTCATTGCGTCTGGCCATCCTAGGTTTCTCATCGGGTCTGGCCATCCTAGGTTTCTCATCGCGTCTGGCCATCCTTGGTTTGTGATCGGGTCTTGCCAGCCTAGGTTTCACATTGCGACTTCTCATCACATCTGGCTATCATAAGTTTCTCGTCCCGTCTGGCTATCCTCGTTTTTCGTTGCGTCTGGCCATCCTAGGATTATCATCGCATATGGGCATACTAAGTTTGTGATTGAGTATGGCCATCCTAGGTTTCTCATCGTGTCTGGCCATCCTAGGTTTGTGATCGGGTCTTGCCAGCCTAGGTTTCACATTGCAACTTCTCATCACATCTGGCTATCATAAGTTTCTCGTCCCGTCTGGCTATCCTCGTTTTTCATCGCGTCTGGCCATCCTAGGATTATCATCGCATATGGGCATCCTAAGTTTGTGATTGGGTCTGGACATCCTAGGTTTGTCATTGCGTCTGGCCATCCTAGGTTTGTGATCGGGTCTGGCCAGCCTAGGTTTCTCATTGCGACTTCTCATCGCATCTGGATATCATAAGTTTCTCGTCCCGTCTGGCTATCCTCGTTTTTCGTCGCGTCTGGCCATCCTAGGATTATCATCGTGTCTGGCCATCCTAGGTTTCTCATCATGTCTGGCCATCCTAGGTTTCTCATCTGGCCTGGCCATCCCAGGTTTCTCATCGCGTCTGGCCCTCCTAGGTTTCGCATCGCATCTGGCCATCTTAGGTTTGGGATCGGGTCTGGCCATCCTAGGTTTCTCATCGCGTCTGGCCATCCTAGGTTTGTGATCGGGTCTGGCCATCTTAGGTTTCTCATCACGTCTGGCCATCCTAGGTTCCTCATCACATCTGGCCAGCCTATGTTTCTCATTGCGTCTGGCCATCGTAGGTTTCTCATCGCGTCTGCCCATCCTATGTTTCTCATTGCGTCTGTCCATCATAGGTTTTTCATCGCGTCTGGCTATCATAAGTTTCTCGTCCCGTCTGGCTATCCTCGTTTTTCGTTGCGTCTGGCCATCCTAGGATTATCATCGCATATGGGCATCCTAAGTTTGTGATTGGGTCTGGCCATCCTAGGTTTCCCATCGCGTCTGGCCATCCTAGGTTTGTGATCGGGTCTGGCCATCTTAGGTTTCTCATCACGTCTGGCCATCCTAGGTTCCTCATCACATCTGGCCAGCCTAGGTTTCTCATTGCGTCTGGCCATCCTAGGTTTCTCATCGGGTCTGGCCATCCTAGGTTTCTCATCGTGTCTGGCCATCCTAGGTTTGTGATTGGGCCTCGCTATCCTAGGATTCTCATTGCGTCTCGCTATCCTAGGTTTCTCATCGCGTCTGGCCATCCTAGGTTTCCCATTGTGTCTGGCCATCCTAGGTTTCTCATCGCATCTGGCCATCCTTGGTTTGTGATCGGGTCTTGCCAGCCTAGGTTTCACATTGCGACTTCTCATCACATCTGGCTATCATAAGTTTCTCGTCCCGTCTGGCTATCCTCGTTTTTCGTTGCGTCTGGCCATCCTAGGATTATCATCGCATATGGGCATACTAAGTTTGTGATTGAGTATGGCCATCCTAGGTTTCTCATCGTGTCTGGCCATCCTAGGTTTGTGATCGGGTCTTGCCAGCCTAGGTTTCACATTGCGACTTCTCATCACATCTGGCTATCATAAGTTTCTCGTCCCGTCTGGCTATCCTCGTTTTTCATCGCGTCTGGCCATCCTAGGATTATCATCGCATATGGGCATCCTAAGTTTGTGATTGGGTCTGGACATCCTAGGTTTGTCATTGCGTCTGGCCATCCTAGGTTTGTGATCGGGTCTGGCCAGCCTAGGTTTCTCATTGCGACTTCTCATCGCATCTGGATATCATAAGTTTCTCGTCCCGTCTGGCTATCCTCGTTTTTCGTCGCGTCTGGCCATCCTAGGATTATCATCGTGTCTGGCCATCCTAGGTTTCTCATCATGTCTGGCCATCCTAGGTTTCTCATCTGGCCTGGCCATCCCAGGTTTCTCATCACGTCTGGCCCTCCTAGGTTTCGCATCGCATCTGGCCATCTTAGGTTTGGGATCGGGTCTGGCCATCCTAGGTTTCTCATCGCGTCTGGCCATCCTAGGTTTGTGATCGGGTCTGGCCATCTTAGGTTTCTCATCACGTCTGGCCATCCTAGGTTCCTCATCACATCTGGCCAGCCTAGGTTTCTCATTGCGTCTGGCCATCCTAGGTTTCTCATCGGGTCTGGCCATCCTAGGTTTCTCATCGCGTCTGGCCATCCTTGGTTTGTGATCGGGTCTTGCCAGCCTAGGTTTCACATTGCGACTTCTCATCACATCTGGCTATCATAAGTTTCTCGTCCCGTCTGGCTATCCTCGTTTTTCGTTGCGTCTGGCCATCCTAGGATTATCATCGCATATGGGCATACTAAGTTTGTGATTGAGTATGGCCATCCTAGGTTTCTCATCGTGTCTGGCCATCCTAGGTTTGTGATCGGGTCTTGCCAGCCTAGGTTTCACATTGCGACTTCTCATCACATCTGGCTATCATAAGTTTCTCGTCCCGTCTGGCTATCCTCGTTTTTCATCGCGTCTGGCCATCCTAGGATTATCATCGCATATGGGCATCCTAAGTTTGTGATTGGGTCTGGACATCCTAGGTTTGTCATTGCGTCTGGCCATCCTAGGTTTGTGATCGGGTCTGGCCAGCCTAGGTTTCTCATTGCGACTTCTCATCGCATCTGGATATCATAAGTTTCTCGTCCCGTCTGGCTATCCTCGTTTTTCGTCGCGTCTGGCCATCCTAGGATTATCATCGTGTCTGGCCATCCTAGGTTTCTCATCATGTCTGGCCATCCTAGGTTTCTCATCTGGCCTGGCCATCCCAGGTTTCTCATCGCGTCTGGCCATCCTAGGTTTGTGATCGGGTCTGGCCATCTTAGGTTTCTCATCACGTCTGGCCATCCTAGGTTCCTCATCACATCTGGCCAGCCTAGGTTTCTCATTGCGTCTGGCCATCCTAGGTTTCTCATCAGGTCTGGCCATCCTAGGTTTCTCATCGTGTCTGGCCATCCTAGGTTTGTGATTGGGCCTCGCCATCCTAGGATTCTCATTGCGTCTGGCTATCCTAGGTTTCTCATCGCGTCTGGCCATCCTAGGTTTCCCATTGTGTCTGGCCATCCTAGGTTTCTCATCGCGTCTGGCCATCCTTGGTTTGTGATCGGGTCTTGCCAGCCTAGGTTTCACATTGCGACTTCTCATCACATCTGGCTATCATAAGTTTCTCGTCCCGTCTGGCTATCCTCGTTTTTCGTTGCGTCTGGCCATCCTAGGATTATCATCGCATATGGGCATACTAAGTTTGTGATTGAGTATGGCCATCCTAGGTTTCTGATCGTGTCTGGCCATCCTAGGTTTGTGATCGGGTCTTGCCAGCCTAGGTTTCACATTGCGACTTCTCATCACATCTGGCTATCATAAGTTTCTCGTCCCGTCTGGCTATCCTCGTTTTTCATCGCGTCTGGCCATCCTAGGATTATCATCGCATATGGGCATCCTAAGTTTGTGATTGGGTCTGGACATCCTAGGTTTGTCATTGCGTCTGGCCATCCTAGGTTTGTGATCGGGTGTGGCCAGCCTAGGTTTCTCATTGCGACTTCTCATCGCATCTGGATATCATAAGTTTCTCGTCCCGTCTGGCTATCCTCGTTTTTCGTCGCGTCTGGCCATCCTAGGATTATCATCGTGTCTGGCCATCCTAGGTTTCTCATCATGTCTGGCCATCCTAGGTTCCTCATCACGTCTGGCCAGCCTAGGTTTCTCATTGCATCTGGCCATCCTAGATTTCTCATCGTGTCTGGCCATCCTAGGTTTCTCATCGCGTCTGGCCATCCTTGGTTTGTGATCGGGTCTGGCCCTCCTACGTTTCGCATCGCATCTGGCCATCTTAGGTTTGGGATCGGGTCTGGCCATCCTAGGTTTCTCATCGCGTCTGGCCATCCTAGGTTTGTGATCATATCATAAGTTTCTCGTCCCGTCTGGCTATCCAAGTTTTCGTCGCGTCTGGCCATCCTAGGATTATCATCGTGTCTGGCCATCCTAGGTTTCTCATCATGTCTGGCCATCCTAGGTTCCTCATCACGTCTGGCCAGCCTAGGTTTCTCATTGCATCTGGCCATCCTAGGTTTCTCATCGCGTCTGCCCATCCTATGTTTCTCATTGCGTCTGTCCATCCTAGGTTTTTCATCGCGTCTGCCCATCCTAGGTTTGTGATCATGTCTGGCCACCCTAGGTTTCCCATCGCGTCTGGCCATCCTAGGTTTCTTATTGCGTCTGGCCATCCTAGCTCTCTCATCGCGTCTAGCCATCCTAGGTTTCTCATCTGGCCTGGCCATCCCAGGTTTCTCATCGCGTCTGGCCCTCCTACGTTTCGTATCGCATCTGGCCATCTTAGGTTTGGGATCGGGTCTGGCCATCCTAGGTTTCTCATCGCGTCTGGCCATCCTAGGTTTGTGATCAGGTCTGGCCATCTTGGTTTCTCATCGCGTCTGGCCATCCTAGGTTCCTCATCACGTCTGGCCAGCCTAGGTTTCTCATTGCGTCTGGCCATCCTAGGTTTCTCATCGCATCTGGCCATCCTAGGTTTCTCATCGTGTCTGGCCATCCTAGGTTTGTGATTGGGCCTCGCCATCCTAGGATTCTCATTGGTTTGTGATCGGGTCTGGCCATCGTAGGTTTCTCTTCGAGTCCGCCCATCCTATGTTTCTCATTGCGTCTGTCCATCCTAGGTTTTTCATCGCGTCTGGCTATCCTCGTTTTTCGTCGCGTCTGGCCATCCTAGGATTTTCATCGCATATGGGCATCCTAAGTCTGTGATTGGGTCTGGCCATCCTAGGTTTCTCATCGTGTCTGGCCATCCTAGTTTGTGATCGGGTCTGCATCCTAGGTTTCACATTGCGACTTCTCACACATCTGGCTATCATAGTTTCTCGTCCCTTCTGGCTATCCTCGTTTTTCGTCGTCTGGCCATCTAGGATTATCATCGCCTATGGGCATCCTAAGTTTGTGATTGGTCTGGCCATCCTAGGTTTGTCATCGCGTCTGGCCATCCTAGGTTTTGATCGGTCTGCCAACCTAGGTTTCACATTGTGACTTCTCATCGCATCTGGCTATCATAAGTTTCTCGTCCCGTCTGGCTATCCTCGTTTTGTCGGTCTGGCCATCCTAGGTTACGCGTCTGGCCATCCTAGGTTTGTCATAGCGCCTGGCCATCCTAGGTTTCACATAGCGTCTTCTCATCGCGTCTGGCTATCCTAAGTTTCTCGTCCCGTCTAGCTATCCTAGTTTTTTTGTTGCGTGTGGTCATCCTTGGTTTCTCATCGCGTCTGGCCATCCTAGGTTTCTCATCGTGTCTGGCCATCCTAGGTTTGTGATTGGGCCTCGCCATCCTAGGATTCTCATTGCGTCTGGCTATCCTAGGTTTCTCATCGCGTCTGGCCATCCTAGGTTTCTCATCGCGTCTGGCCATCCTAGGTTTCTCATCGCGTCTGGCCATCCTTGGTTTGTGATCGGGTCTGGCCATCGTAGGTTTCTCATCGCGTCTGCCCATCCTATGTTTCTCAATGCGTCTGTCCATCCTAGGTTTTTCATCGCGTCTGGCTATCATAAGTTTCTCTTCCCGTCTGGCTATCCTCGTTTTTCGTTGCGTCTGGCCATCCTAGGTTTCTCATCGCGTCTGGCCATCCTAGGTTTGTCATACCGCCTGGCCATCCTAGGTTTCACATAGCGTCTTCTCATCGCGTCTGGCTATCCTAAGTTTCTCGTCCCGTCTAGCTATCCTAGTTTTTTTGTTGCGTGTGGTCATCCTAGGTTTCTCATCGCATCTGGCCATCCTAGGTTTGTCATCGCGTCTGGCCATCCTAGGTTTGTGATCGGGTCTGGCCATCCTAGGTTCCTCATAACGTCTGGCCAGCCTAGGTTTCTCATTGCATCTGGCCATCCTAGGATTCTCATCGCGTCTGGCCATCCTAGGTTTCTCATCGTGTCTGGCCATCCTAGGTTTCTCATCACGTCTGGCCATCCTTGGTTTCTCATTGCGTCTGGCCATCCTAGGTTTCTCATTGCATCTGGCAATCCTAGGTTTCTCATCGTGTCTGGCCTTCCTAGGTTTGTGATTGGGCCTCGCCATCCTAGGATTCTCATTGCGTCTGGCTATCCTAGGTTGCTCATCGCGTCTGGCCATCCTAGGTTTCCCATTGTGTCTGGCCATCCTAGGTTTCTCATCGCGTCTGGCCATCCTTGGTTTGTGATCGGGTCTGGCCATCGTAGGTTTCTCATCGCGTCTGCCCATCCTATGTTTCTCATTGCGTCTGTCCATCCTAGGTTTTTCATCGCGTCTGGCCATCCTGGGTTTGTCATCGCGTCTGGCCATCCTAAGTTTGTCATCGCGTCTGGCCATCCTAGGTTTGTGATCGGGTCTGGCCAGCCTAGGTTTCACATTGCGACTTCTCATCGCATCTGGATATCATAGGTTTCTCGTCCCGTCTGGCTATCCTCGTTTTTCGTCGCGTCTGGCCATCCTAGGATTATCATCGCATATGGGCATCCTAAGTTTGTGATTGGGTCTGGCTATCCTAGGTTTGTCATCGCGTCTGGCCATCCTAGGTTTGTGATCGGGTCTGGACAGCCTAGGTTTCACATTGTGACTTCTCATCGCATCTGGCTATCATGAGTTTCTCGTCCCGTCTGGCTATCCTCGTTTTTCGTTGCGTCTGGCCATCCTAGGATTATCATCGCATATGGGCATCCTAAGTCTGTGATTGGGTCTGGCCATCCTAGGTTTGTGATCGGGTCTGGCTAGCCTAGGTTTCCCATCGCGTCTGGCCATCCTAGGTTTCTCATCGCGTCTGGCCATCCTAGGTTTGTCATACCGCCTGGCCATCCTAGGTTTCACATAGCGTCTTCTCATCGCGTCTGGCTATCCTAAGTTTCTCGTCCCGTCTAGCTATCCTAGTTTTTTTGTTGCGTGTGGTCATCCTAGGTTTCTCATCGCGTCTGGCCATCCTAGGTTTGTCATCGCGTCTGGCCATCCTAGGTTTGTGATCGGGTCTGGCCATCCTAGGTTCCTCATAACGTCTGGCCAGCCTAGGTTTCTCATTGCATCTGGCCATCCTAGGTTTCTCATCGCGTCTGGCCATCCTAGGTTTCTCATCGTGTCTTGCCATCCTAGGTTTCTCTTCACGTCTGGCCATCCTTGGTTTCTCATTGCGTCTGGCCATCCTAGGTTTCTCATCGCATCTGGCAATCCTAGGTTTCTCATCGTGTCTGGCCTTCCTAGGTTTGTGATTGGGCCTCGCCATCCTAGGATTCTCATTGCGTCTGGCTATCCTAGGTTGCTCATCGCGTCTGGCCATCCTAGGTTTCCCATTGTGTCTGGCCATCCTAGGTTTCTCATCGCGTCTGGCCATCCTTGGTTTGTGATCGGGTCTGGCCATCGTAGGTTTCTCATCGCGTCTGCCCATCCTATGTTTCTCATTGCGTCTGTCCATCCTAGGTTTTTCATCGCGTCTGGCCATCCTGGGTTTGTCATCGCGTCTGGCCATCCTAGGTTTGTCATCGCGTCTGGCCATCCTAGGTTTGTGATCGGGTCTGGCCAGCCTAGGTTTCACATTGCGACTTCTCATCGCATCTGGATATCATAGGTTTCTCGTCCCGTCTGGCTATCCTCGTTTTTCGTCGCGTCTGGCCATCCTAGGATTATCATCGCATATGGGCATCCTAAGTTTGTGATTGGGTCTGGCTATCCTAGGTTTGTCATCGCGTCTGGCCATCCTAGGTTTGTGATCGGGTCTGGACAGCCTAGGTTTCACATTGTGACTTCTCATCGCATCTGGCTATCATGAGTTTCTCGTCCCGTCTGGCTATCCTCGTTTTTCGTCGCGTCTGGCCATCCTAGGATTATCATCGTGTCTGGCCATCCTAGGTTCCTCATCACGTCTGGCCATCCTAGGTTTCTCATTGCATCTGGCCATCCTAGGTTTCTTATTGCGTCTGGCCATCCTAGGTTTCTCATCGCGTCAGGCCATCCTAGGTTTGTCATCGTGTCTGGCCTTCTTAGGTTTTTCATCGCGTCCGGCCATCCTAAGTTTGTGATTGGGTCTAGCCATCCTATGTTTCTCATCGTGTCTGGCCATCCTATGTTTCTCATCACGTCTGGCCAGCCTAGATTTCTCATTGTCTCTGGCCATTCTAGGTTTCTCATTGCGTCTGTCCATCCTAGGTTTTTCATCGCGTCTGGCCATCCTAGGTTTGTGATCGTGTTTGGCCATCCTAGGTTTCTCATCGCGTCTGGCCATCCTTGGTTTGTGATCGGGTCTGGCCATCGTAGGTTTCTTATCGCGTCAGGCCACCCTAGGTTTCTCATCTCGGCAGGCCATCCTAGGTTTGTCATCGTGTCTGGCCTTCTTAGGTTTGTCATCGTGTCCGGCCATCCTAAGTTTGTGATTGGGTCTAGCCATCCTAGGTTTCTCATCGTGTCTGGCCATCCTAGGTTTCTCATCACGTCTGGCCAGCCTAGATTTCTCATTGTCTCTGGCCATTCTAGGTTTCTCATTGCATCTGGCCATCCTAGGTTTGTCATTGTGTCTGGCCATCCTAGGTTTCTCATCGTGTCTGGCCATCCAAGGTTTCTCTTCGCGTCTGGCCATCCTATGTTTGTGATTGGGTCTGGCCAGCCTAGTTTTCACATTGCGTCTTCTCATCGCGTCTGGCTATCCTAAGTTTCTCGTCCCATCTTGCTATCCTAGTTTTTTCGTCGGGTGTGGCCATCCTAGGATTTTCATCGCGTATGGCCATCCTAAGTTTGTGATTGGGTCTGGCCATCCTAGGTTTCCCATTGTGTCTGGCCATCCTAGGTTTCTCATCGCATCTGCCCATCCTATGTTTCTCATTGCGTCTGTCCATCCTAGGTTTTTCATCGCGTCTGGCCATCCTAGGTTTGTGATCGGGTCTGGCTAGCCTAGGTTTCCCATCGCGTCTGGCCATCCTAGGTTTCTTATCGCGTCTGGCCATCCTAGGTTTCTCATCGCGTCTGGCCATCCTAGGTTTCTCATCGCGTCAGGCCATCCTAGGTTTGTCATCGTGTCTGTCCTTCTTAGGTTTTTCATCGCGTCCGGCCATCCTAAGTTTGTGATTGGGTCTAGCCATCCTAGGTTTCCCATCGTGTCTGGCCATCCTAGGTTTCTCATCACGTCTGGCCAGCCTAGATTTCTCATTGTCTCTGGCCATTCTAGGTTTCTCATTGCGTCTGGCCATCCTAGGTTTCTCATTGCGTCTGGCCATCCTAGGTTTGTGATTGGGTCTGGCCAGCCTAGTTTTCACATTGCGTTTTCTCATCGCGTCTGGCTATCCTAAGTTTCTCGTCCCATCTCGCTATCCTAGTTTTTTCGTCGCGTGTGGCCATCCTAGGATTTTCATCGCGTATGGCCATCCTAAGTTTGTGATTGGGTCTGGCCATCCTAGGTTTCTCATCGCGTCTTGCCATCCTAGGTTTCTCATTGCGTCTGGCCATCCTAGGTTTCTCATCGCGTCTGGCCATCCTAGGTTTCTCATCACGTCTGGCCAGCCTAGATTTCTCATTGTCTCTGGCCATTCTAGGTTTCTCATTGCGTCTGGCCATCCTAGGTTTGTCATTGTGTCTGGCCATCCTAGGTTTCTCATCGTGTCTGGCCATCCAAGGTTTCTCTTCGCGTCTGGCCATCCTATGTTTGTGATTGGGTCTGGCCAGCCTAGTTTTCACATTGCGTCTTCTCATCGCGTCTGGCTATCCTAAGTTTCTCGTCCCATCTTGCTATCCTAGTTTTTTCGTCGGGTGTGGCCATCCTAGGATTTTCATCGCGTATGGCCATCCTAAGTTTGTGATTGGGTCTGGCCATCCTAGGTTTCCCATTGTGTCTGGCCATCCTAGGTTTCTCATCGCATCTGCCCATCCTATGTTTCTCATTGCGTCTGTCCATCCTAGGTTTTTCATCGCGTCTGGCCATCCTAGGTTTGTGATCGGGTCTGGCTAGCCTAGGTTTCCCATCGCGTCTGGCCATCCTAGGTTTCTTATCGCGTCTGGCCATCCTAGGTTTCTCATCGCGTCTGGCCATCCTAGGTTTCTCATCGCGTCAGGCCATCCTAGGTTTGTCATCGTGTCTGTCCTTCTTAGGTTTTTCATCGCGTCCGGCCATCCTAAGTTTGTGATTGGGTCTAGCCATCCTAGGTTTCCCATCGTGTCTGGCCATCCTAGGTTTCTCATCACGTCTGGCCAGCCTAGATTTCTCATTGTCTCTGGCCATTCTAGGTTTCTCATTGCGTCTGGCCATCCTAGGGTTCTCATTGCGTCTGGCCATCCTAGGTTTGTGATTGGGTCTGGCCAGCCTAGTTTTCACATTGCGTTTTCTCATCGCGTCTGGCTATCCTAAGTTTCTCGTCCCATCTCGCTATCCTAGTTTTTTCGTCGCGTGTGGCCATCCTAGGATTTTCATCGCGTATGGCCATCCTAAGTTTGTGATTGGGTCTGGCCATCCTAGGTTTCTCATCGCGTCTTGCCATCCTAGGTTTCTCATTGCGTCTGGCCATCCTAGGTTTCTCATCGCGTCTGGCCATCCAAGGTTTCTCTTCGCGTCTGGCCATCCTTGGTTTGTGATTGGGTCTGGCCAGCCTACTTTTCTCTTTGCGTCTTGCCATCCTAGGTTTCTCATTGAGTCTGGCTATCCTAAGTTTCTCGTCCCGTCTGGCTATCCTAGGTTTCTCATCGCGTCTGGCCATCCTATGTTTCTCATTGCGTCTGTCCATCCTAGGTTTTTCATCGCGTCTGGCCATCCTAGGTTTGTGATCGTGTCTGGCCATCCTAGGTTTCTCATCGCGTCTGGCCATCCTTGGTTTGTGATCGGGTCTGGCCATCGTAGGTTTCTTATCGCGTCTGGCCATCCAAGGTTTGTGATCGTGTCTGGCCACCCTAGGTTTCCCATCGCGTCTGGCCATCCTAGGTTTTTCATTGCGTCTGGCCATCCTAGGTTTCTCATCGCGTCTGGCCATCCAAGGTTTCTCATTGCGTCTGGCCATCCAAGGTTTCTCTTCGCGTCTGGCCATCCTATGTTTGTGATTGGGTCTGGCCAGCCTAGTTTTCACATTGCGTCTTCTCATCGCGTCTGGCTATCCTAAGTTTCTCGTCCCATCTCGCTATCCTAGTTTTTTCGTCGCGTGTGGCCATCCTAGGATTTTCATCGCGTATGGCCATCCTAAGTTTGTGATTGGGTCTGGCCATCCCAGGTTTCTCATCGCGTCTTGCCATCCTAGGTTTCTCATTGCGTCTGGCCATCCTAGGTTTCTCATCGCGTCTGGCCATCCAAGGTTTCTCTTCGCGTCTGGCCATCCTTGGTTTGTGATTGGGTCTGGCCAGCCTACTTTTCTCTTTGCGTCTTGCCATCCTAGGTTTCTCATTGAGTCTGGCTATCCTAAGTTTCTCGTCCCGTCTGGCTATCCTAGGTTTCTCATCGCGTCTGGCCATCCTATGTTTCTCATTGCGTCTGTCCATCCTAGGTTTTTCATCGCGTCTGGCCATCCTAGGTTTGTGATCGTGTCTGGCCATCCTAGGTTTCTCATCGCGTCTGGCCATCCTTGGTTTGTGATCGGGTCTGGCCATCGTAGGTTTCTTATCGCGTCTGGCCATCCAAGGTTTGTGATCGTGTCTGGCCACCCTAGGTTTCCCATCGCGTCTGGCCATCCTAGGTTTTTCATTGCGTCTGGCCATCCTAGGTTTCTCATCGCGTCTGGCCATCCTAGGTTTCTCATCGCGTCTGGCCATCCAAGGTTTCTCATTGCGTCTGGCCATCCAAGGTTTCTCTTCGCGTCTGGCCATCCTATGTTTGTGATTGGGTCTGGCCAGCCTAGTTTTCACATTGCGTCTGGCCATCCTAGGTTTGTGATCAGGTCTGGCCATCTTGGTTTCTCATCGCGTCTGGCCATCCTAGGTTCCTCATCACGTCTGGCCAGCCTAGGTTTCTCATTGCGTCTGGCCATCCTAGGTTTCTCATCGCATCTGGCCATCCTAGGTTTCTCATCGTGTCTGGCCATCCTAGGTTTGTGATTGGGCCTCGCCATCCTAGGATTCTCATTGGTTTGTGATCGGTTCTGGCCATCGTAGGTTTCTCATCGAGTCCGCCCATCCTATGGTTCTCATTGCGTCTGTCCATCCTAGGTTTTTCATCGCGTCTGGCTATCCTCGTTTTTCGTCGCGTCTGGCCATCCTAGGATTTTCATCGCATATGGGCATCCTAAGTCTGTGATTGGGTCTGGCCATCCTAGGTTTCTCATCGTGTCTGGCCATCCTAGGTTTGTGATCGGGTCTTGCAAGCCTAGGTTTCACATTGCGACTTCTCATCACATCTGGCTATCATAAGTTTCTCGTCCCGTCTGGCTATCCTCGTTTTTCGTCGCGTCTGGCCATCCTAGGATTATCATCGCATATGGGCATCCTAAGTTTGTGATTGGGTCTGGCCATCCTAGGTTTGTCATCGCGTCTGGCCATCCTAGGTTTGTGATCGGGTCTGGCCAACCTAGGTTTCACATTGTGACTTCTCATCGCATCTGGCTATCATAAGTTTCTCGTCCCGTCTGGCTATCCTCGTTTTTCGTCGCGTCTGGCCATCCTAGGATTATCATCGTGTCTGGCCATCCTAGGTTTCTCATCATGTCTGGCCATCCTAGGTTCCTCATCACGTCTGGCCATCCTAGGTTTCTCATTGCATCTGGCCATCCTAGGTTTGTGATCGGGTCTTGCCAGCCTAGGTTTCACATTGCGACTTCTCATCACATCTGGCTATCATAAGTTTCTCGTCCCGTCTGGCTATCCTCGTTTTTCGTCGCGTCTGGCCATCCTAGGATTATCATCGCATATGGGCATCTTAAGTTTGTGATTGGGTCTGGCCATCCTAGGTTTGTCATCGCGTCTGGCCATCCTAGGTTTGTGATCGGGTCTGGCCAGCCTAGGTTTCACATTGCGACTTCTCATCGCATCTGGCTATCATAAGTTTTTCGTCCCGTCTGGCTATCCTCGTTTTTCGTCGCGTCTGGCCATCCTAGGATTATCATCGTGTCTGGCCATCCTAGGTTTCTCATCATGTCTGGCCATCCTAGGTTCCTCATCGCGTCTGGCCATCCTTGGTTTCTCATCTGGCCTGGCCATCCCAGGTTTCTCATCGCGTCTGGCCCTCCTACGTTTCGCAACGCATCTGGCCATCTTAGGTTTGGGATCGGGTCTGGCCATCCTAGGTTTCTCATCGCGTCTGGCCATCCTAGGTTTGTGATCGGGTCTGGCCATCTTAGGTTTCTCATCGCGTCTGGCCATCCTAGGTTCCTCATCACGTCTGGCCAGCCTAGGTTTCTCATTGCGTCTGGCCATCCTAGGTTTCTCATCGCATCTGGCCATCCTAGGTTTCTCATCGTGTCTGGCCATCCTAGGTTTGTGATTGGGCCTCGCCATCCTAGGATTCTCATTGCGTCTGGCTATCCTAGGTTTCTCATCGCGTCTGGCCATCCTAGGTTTCCCTTTGTGTCTGGCCATCCTAGGTTTCTCATCGCGTCTGGCCATCCTTGGTTTGTGATCGGGTCTGGCCATCGTAGGTTTCTCATTGCGTCTGGCCATCCTAGGTTTCTCATCCTGTCTGGCCATCCTAGGTTCCTCATCACGTCTGGCCATTCTAGGTTTCTCATTGCATCTGGCCATCCTAGGTCTGTGATCGGGTCTTGCCAGCCTAGGTTTCACATTGCGACTTCTCATCACATCTGGCTATCATAAGTTTCTCGTCCCGTCTGGCTATCCTCGTTTTTCGTCGCGTCTGGCCATCCTAGGATTATCATCGCATATGGGCATCCTAAGTTTGTGATTGGGTCTGGCCATCCTAGGTTTGTCATCGCGTCTGGCCATCCTAGGTTTGTGATCGGGTCTGGCCAGCCTAGGTTTCACATTGCGACTTCTCATCGCATCTGGCTATCATAAGTTTCTCGTCCCGTCTGGCTATCCTCGTTTTTCGTCGCGTCTGGCCATCCTAGGATTATCATCGTGTCTGGCCATCGTAGGTTTGTGATCGTGTCTGGCCATCCTAGGTTTCCCATCGCGTCTGGCCATCCTAGGTTTCTTATTGCGTCTGGCCATCCTAGCTCTCTCATCGCGTCTAGCCATCCTAGGTTTCTCATCTGGAATGGCCATCCCAGGTTTCTCATCGCGTCTGGCCCTCCTACGTTTCGCATCGCATCTGGCCATCTTAGGTTTGGGATCAGGTCTGGCCATCCTAGGTTTCTCATCGCGTCTGGCCATCCTAGCCTTGTGATCGGGTCTGGCAATCTTAGGTTTCTCATCGCGTCTGGCCATCCTAGGTTCCTCATCACGTCTGGCCAGCCTAGGTTTCTCATTGCGTCTGGCCATCCTAGGTTTCTCATCGCATCTGGCCATCCTAGGTTTCTCATCGCGTCTGGCCATCCTTGGTTTGTGATCGGGTCTGGCCATCGCAGGTTTCTTATCGCGTCTGGCCATCCTAGGTTTCTTATTGCGTCTGGCCATCCTAGGTTTCTCATCGCGTCAGGCCATCCTAGGTTTCTCATTGCGTCTGGCCATCCAAGGTTTCTCTTCGCGTCTGGCCATCCTAGGTTTGTGATTGGGTCTGGCCAGCCTAGTTTTCACATTGCGTCTTCTCATCGCGTCTGGCCATCTTAGGTTTCTCATCGTGTCTGGCCATCCTAGGTTTCTCATCGCGTCTGGCCATCCTTGGTTTCCCATCGCGTCTGGCCATCCTAGGTTTCTCATTGCGTCTGGCCATCCTAGGTTTCTCATCGCGTCTGGCAATCCAAGGTTTGTGATCGTGTCTGGCCACCCTAGGTTTCCCATCGCGTCTGGCCATCCTAGGTTTCTCATCACGTCTGGCCAGCCTAGATTTCTCATTGTCTCTGGCCATTCTAGGTTTCTCATTGCGTCTGGCCATCCTAGGTTTGTCATTGTGTCTGGCCATCCTAGGTTTCTCATCGTGTCTGGCCATCCACGGTTTCTCTTCGCGTCTGGCCATCCTATGTTTGTGATTGGGTCTGGCCAGCCTAGTTTTCACATTGCGTCTTCTCATCGCGTCTGGCTATCCTAAGTTTCTCGTCCCATCTTGCTATCCTAGTTTTTTCGTCGGGTGTGGCCATCCTAGGATTTTCATCGCGTATGGCCATCCTAAGTTTGTGATTGGGTCTGGCCATCCTAGGTTTCCCATTGTGTCTGGCCATCCTAGGTTTCTCATCGCATCTGCCCATCCTATGTTTCTCATTGCGTCTGTCCATCCTAGGTTTTTCATCGCGTCTGGCCATCCTAGGTTTGTGATCGGGTCTGGCTAGCCTAGGTTTCCCATCGCGTCTGGCCATCCTAGGTTTCTTATCGCGTCTGGCCATCCTAGGTTTCTCATCGCGTCTGGCCATCCTAGGTTTCTCATCGCGTCAGGCCATCCTAGGTTTGTCATCGTGTCTGTCCTTCTTAGGTTTTTCATCGCGTCCGGCCATCCTAAGTTTGTGATTGGGTCTAGCCATCCTAGGTTTCCCATCGTGTCTGGCCATCCTAGGTTTCTCATCACGTCTGGCCAGCCTAGATTTCTCATTGTCTCTGGCCATTCTAGGTTTCTCATTGCGTCTGGCCATCCTAGGTTTCTCATCGCGTCTGGCCATCCTATGTTTCTCATTGCGTCTGTCCATCCTAGGTTTTTCATCGCGTCTGGCCATCCTAGGTTTGTGATCGTGTCTGGCCATCCTAGGTTTCTCATCGCGTCTGGCCATCCTTGGTTTGTGATCGGGTCTGGCCATCGTAGGTTTCTTATCGCGTCTGGCCATCCAAGGTTTGTGATCGTGTCTGGCCACCCTAGGTTTCCCATCGCGTCTGGCCATCCTAGGTTTTTCATTGCGTCTGGCCATCCTAGGTTTCTCATCGCGTCTGGCCATCCAAGGTTTCTCATTGCGTCTGGCCATCCAAGGTTTCTCTTCGCGTCTGGCCATCCTATGTTTGTGATTGGGTCTGGCCAGCCTAGTTTTCACATTGCGTCTTCTCATCGCGTCTGGCTATCCTAAGTTTCTCGTCCCATCTCGCTATCCTAGTTTTTTCGTCGCGTGTGGCCATCCTAGGATTTTCATCGCGTATGGCCATCCTAAGTTTGTGATTGGGTCTGGCCATCCCAGGTTTCTCATCGCGTCTTGCCATCCTAGGTTTCTCATTGCGTCTGGCCATCCTAGGTTTCTCATCGCGTCTGGCCATCCAAGGTTTCTCTTCGCGTCTGGCCATCCTTGGTTTGTGATTGGGTCTGGCCAGCCTACTTTTCTCTTTGCGTCTTGCCATCCTAGGTTTCTCATTGAGTCTGGCTATCCTAAGTTTCTCGTCCCGTCTGGCTATCCTAGGTTTCTCATCGCGTCTGGCCATCCTATGTTTCTCATTGCGTCTGTCCATCCTAGGTTTTTCATCGCGTCTGGCCATCCTAGGTTTGTGATCGTGTCTGGCCATCCTAGGTTTCTCATCGCGTCTGGCCATCCTTGGTTTGTGATCGGGTCTGGCCATCGTAGGTTTCTCATTGCGTCTGGCCATCCAAGGTTTCTCTTCGCGTCTGGCCATCCTATGTTTGTGATTGGGTCTGGCCAGCCTAGTTTTCACATTGCGTCTGGCCATCCTAGGTTTGTGATCAGGTCTGGCCATCTTGGTTTCTCATCGCGTCTGGCCATCCTAGGTTCCTCATCACGTCTGGCCAGCCTAGGTTTCTCATTGCGTCTGGCCATCCTAGGTTTCTCATCGCATCTGGCCATCCTAGGTTTCTCATCGTGTCTGGCCATCCTAGGTTTGTGATTGGGCCTCGCCATCCTAGGATTCTCATTGGTTTGTGATCGGGTCTGGCCATCGTAGGTTTCTCATCGAGTCCGCCCATCCTATGTTTCTCATTGCGTCTGTCCATCCTAGGTTTTTCATCGCGTCTGGCTATCCTCGTTTTTCGTCGCGTCTGGCCATCCTAGGATTTTCATCGCATATGGGCATCCTAAGTCTGTGATTGGGTCTGGCCATCCTAGGTTTCTCATCGTGTCTGGCCATCCTAGGTTTGTGATCGGGTCTTGCAAGCCTAGGTTTCACATTGCGACTTCTCATCACATCTGGCTATCATAAGTTTCTCGTCCCGTCTGGCTATCCTCGTTTTTCGTCGCGTCTGGCCATCCTAGGATTATCATCGCATATGGGCATCCTAAGTTTGTGATTGGGTCTGGCCATCCTAGGTTTGTCATCGCGTCTGGCCATCCTAGGTTTGTGATCGGGTCTGGCCAACCTAGGTTTCACATTGTGACTTCTCATCGCATCTGGCTATCATAAGTTTCTCGTCCCGTCTGGCTATCCTCGTTTTTCGTCGCGTCTGGCCATCCTAGGATTATCATCGTGTCTGGCCATCCTAGGTTTCTCATCATGTCTGGCCATCCTAGGTTCCTCATCACGTCTGGCCATCCTAGGTTTCTCATTGCATCTGGCCATCCTAGGTTTGTGATCGGGTCTTGCCAGCCTAGGTTTCACATTGCGACTTCTCATCACATCTGGCTATCATAAGTTTCTCGTCCCGTCTGGCTATCCTCGTTTTTCGTCGCGTCTGGCCATCCTAGGATTATCATCGCATATGGGCATCTTAAGTTTGTGATTGGGTCTGGCCATCCTAGGTTTGTCATCGCGTCTGGCCATCCTAGGTTTGTGATCGGGTCTGGCCAGCCTAGGTTTCACATTGCGACTTCTCATCGCATCTGGCTATCATAAGTTTTTCGTCCCGTCTGGCTATCCTCGTTTTTCGTCGCGTCTGGCCATCCTAGGATTATCATCGTGTCTGGCCATCCTAGGTTTCTCATCATGTCTGGCCATCCTAGGTTCCTCATCGCGTCTGGCCATCCTTGGTTTCTCATCTGGCCTGGCCATCCCAGGTTTCTCATCGCGTCTGGCCCTCCTACGTTTCGCAACGCATCTGGCCATCTTAGGTTTGGGATCGGGTCTGGCCATCTTAGGTTTCTCATCGCGTCTGGCCATCCTAGGTTCCTCATCACGTCTGGCCAGCCTAGGTTTCTCATTGCGTCTGGCCATCCTAGGTTTCTCATCGCATCTGGCCATCCTAGGTTTCTCATCGTGTCTGGCCATCCTAGGTTTGTGATTGGGCCTCGCCATCCTAGGATTCTCATTGCGTCTGGCTATCCTAGGTTTCTCATCGCGTCTGGCCATCCTAGGTTTCCCTTTGTGTCTGGCCATCCTAGGTTTCTCATCGCGTCTGGCCATCCTTGGTTTGTGATCGGGTCTGGCCATCGTAGGTTTCTCATTGCGTCTGGCCATCCTAGGTTTCTCATCCTGTCTGGCCATCCTAGGTTCCTCATCCCGTCTGGCCATTCTAGGTTTCTCATTGCATCTGGCCATCCTAGGTCTGTGATCGGGTCTTGCCAGCCTAGGTTTCACATTGCGACTTCTCATCACATCTGGCTATCATAAGTTTCTCGTCCCGTCTGGCTATCCTCGTTTTTCGTCGCGTCTGGCCATCCTAGGATTATCATCGCATATGGGCATCCTAAGTTTGTGATTGGGTCTGGCCATCCTAGGTTTGTCATCGCGTCTGGCCATCCTAGGTTTGTGATCGGGTCTGGCCAGCCTAGGTTTCACATTGCGACTTCTCATCGCATCTGGCTATCATAAGTTTCTCGTCCCGTCTGGCTATCCTCGTTTTTCGTCGCGTCTGGCCATCCTAGGATTATCATCGTGTCTGGCCATCGTAGGTTTGTGATCGTGTCTGGCCATCCTAGGTTTCCCATCGCGTCTGGCCATCCTAGGTTTCTTATTGCGTCTGGCCATCCTAGCTCTCTCATCGCGTCTAGCCATCCTAGGTTTCTCATCTGGAATGGCCATCCCAGGTTTCTCATCGCGTCTGGCCCTCCTACGTTTCGCATCGCATCTGGCCATCTTAGGTTTGGGATCAGGTCTGGCCATCCTCGGTTTCTCATCGCGTCTGGCCATCCTAGCCTTGTGATCGGGTCTGGCAATCTTAGGTTTCTCATCGCGTCTGGCCATCCTAGGTTCCTCATCACGTCTGGCCAGCCTAGGTTTCTCATTGCGTCTGGCCATCCTAGGTTTCTCATCGCATCTGGCCATCCTAGGTTTCTCATCGCGTCTGGCCATCCTTGGTTTGTGATCGGGTCTGGCCATCGCAGGTTTCTTATCGCGTCTGGCCATCCTAGGTTTCTTATTGCGTCTGGCCATCCTAGGTTTCTCATCGCGTCAGGCCATCCTAGGTTTCTCATTGCGTCTGGCCATCCAAGGTTTCTCTTCGCGTCTGGCCATCCTAGGTTTGTGATTGGGTCTGGCCAGCCTAGTTTTCACATTGCGTCTTCTCATCGCGTCTGGCCATCTTAGGTTTCTCATCGTGTCTGGCCATCCTAGGTTTCTCATCGCGTCTGGCCATCCTTGGTTTCCCATCGCGTCTGGCCATCCTAGGTTTCTCATTGCGTCTGGCCATCCTAGGTTTCTCATCGCGTCTGGCAATCCAAGGTTTGTGATCGTGTCTGGCCACCCTAGGTTTCCCATCGCGTCTGGCCATCCTAGGTTTCTCATCACGTCTGGCCAGCCTAGATTTCTCATTGTCTCTGGCCATCCTAGGTTTCTCATCGCGTCTGGCAATCCAAGGTTTGTGATCGTGTCTGGCCACCCTAGGTTTCCCATCGCGTCTGGCCATCCTAGGTTTCTCATCGCGTCTGGCTATCCTAAGTTTCTCGTCCCATCTCGCTATCCTAGTTTTTTCGTCGCGTGTGGCCATCCTAGGATTTTCATCGCGTATGGCCATCCTAAGTTTGTGATTGGGTCTGGCCATCCTAGGTTTCTCATCGCGTCTTGCCATCCTAGGTTTCTCATTGCGTCTGGCCATCCTAGGTTTCTCATCGCGTCTGGCCATCCAAGGTTTCTCTTCGCGTCTGGCCATCCTTGGTTTGTGATTGGGTCTGGCCAGCCTACTTTTCTCTTTGCGTCTTGCCATCCTAGGTTTCTCATTGAGTCTGGCTATCCTAAGTTTCTCGTCCCGTCTGGCTATCCTAGGTTTCTCATCGCGTCTGGCCATCCTATGTTTCTCATTGCGTCTGTCCATCCTAGGTTTTTCATCGCGTCTGGCCATCCTAGGTTTGTGATCGTGTCTGGCCATCCTAGGTTTCTCATCGCGTCTGGCCATCCTTGGTTTGTGATCGGGTCTGGCCATCGTAGGTTTCTTATCGCGTCTGGCCATCCAAGGTTTGTGATCGTGTCTGGCCACCCTAGGTTTCCCATCGCGTCTGGCCATCCTAGGTTTTTCATTGCGTCTGGCCATCCTAGGTTTCTCATCGCGTCTGGCCATCCAAGGTTTCTCATTGCGTCTGGCCATCCAAGGTTTCTCTTCGCGTCTGGCCATCCTATGTTTGTGATTGGGTCTGGCCAGCCTAGTTTTCACATTGCGTCTTCTCATCGCGTCTGGCTATCCTAAGTTTCTCGTCCCATCTCGCTATCCTAGTTTTTTCGTCGCGTGTGGCCATCCTAGGATTTTCATCGCGTATGGCCATCCTAAGTTTGTGATTGGGTCTGGCCATCCCAGGTTTCTCATCGCGTCTTGCCATCCTAGGTTTCTCATTGCGTCTGGCCATCCTAGGTTTCTCATCGCGTCTGGCCATCCAAGGTTTCTCTTCGCGTCTGGCCATCCTTGGTTTGTGATTGGGTCTGGCCAGCCTACTTTTCTCTTTGCGTCTTGCCATCCTAGGTTTCTCATTGAGTCTGGCTATCCTAAGTTTCTCGTCCCGTCTGGCTATCCTAGGTTTCTCATCGCGTCTGGCCATCCTATGTTTCTCATTGCGTCTGTCCATCCTAGGTTTTTCATCGCGTCTGGCCATCCTAGGTTTGTGATCGTGTCTGGCCATCCTAGGTTTCTCATCGCGTCTGGCCATCCTTGGTTTGTGATCGGGTCTGGCCATCGTAGGTTTCTTATCGCGTCTGGCCATCCAAGGTTTGTGATCGTGTCTGGCCACCCTAGGTTTCCCATCGCGTCTGGCCATCCTAGGTTTTTCATTGCGTCTGGCCATCCTAGGTTTCTCATCGCGTCTGGCCATCCAAGGTTTCTCATTGCGTCTGGCCATCCAAGGTTTCTCTTCGCGTCTGGCCATCCTATGTTTGTGATTGGGTCTGGCCAGCCTAGTTTTCACATTGCGTCTTCTCATCGCGTCTGGCTATCCTAAGTTTCTCGTCCCATCTCGCTATCCTAGTTTCTTCGTCGCGTGTGGCCATCCTAGGATTTTCATCGCGTATGGCCATCCTAAGTTTGTGATTGGGTCTGGCCATCCTAGGTTTCTCATTGTGTCTGGCCATCCTAGGTTTCTCATTGCGTCTGGCCATCCTAGGATTCTCATTGGGTCTGGCCATCCTAGGTTTCTCATCGCATCTGGCCATCCTACGTTTCTCATCGTGTCTGGCCCTCCTAGTTTTCGCATCGCATCTGGCCATCTTAGGTTTGGGATCGGGTCTGGCCATCCTAGGTTTCTCATGGCGTCTGGCCATCCTAGGCTTCTCATCGCGTCTGGCCATCCTAGGTTTCCCATTGTGTCTGGCCATCCTAGGCTTCTCATCGCGTCTGGCCATCCTAGGTTTCTCATTGCGTCTGGCCATCCTAGGTTTCACATAGCGTCTGGCCATCCTAGGTTTCACATAGCGTCTTCTCATCGCGTCTGGCTATCCTAAGTTTCTCGTCCCGTCTAGCTATCCTAGTTTTTTCGTCGCGTGTGGTCATCCTAGTTTTTTTATCACGTCTGACCGTCCTAGCTCTCTTATCGCGTCTAGAAATCCTAGGTTTCTCATCTGGCCTGGCCTGGCCATCCCAGTTTTCTCATCGCGTCTGGCCCTCCTAGGTTTCGCATCGCATCTGGCCATCTTAGGTTTGGGATCGGGTCTGGCCATCCTAGGTTTCTCATTGCGTCTGGCCATCCTAGGTTTGTGATCGGGTCTGGCCATCTTAGGTTTCTCATCGCGTCTGGCCATCCTAGGTTTCTCATCGCGTCATTCCAACCTAGGTTTGTGATTGGTTCTGGCCATCGTTTTCTCATCGCGTCTGCCCATCCTATGTTTCTCATTGTTTCTGTCTATCCTAGGTTTTTCATCACGTCTGGCCATCCTAGGTTTCTCATTGCGTCTGGCCATCCTAGGTTTGTGATTGGGTCTGGCCATCCTAGGTTTGTGATTGGGTCTGGCCAGCCTAGTTTTCACATTGCGTCTTCTCATCGCGTTTGGCTATCCTAAGTTTCTCGTCCCTTCTCGCTATCCTAGTTTTTTCGTCGCGTGTGGCCATCCCAGGATTTTCATCGCTTATGGACATCCTAAGTTTGTTATTGGGTCTGGCCATCCTAGGTTTCTCATTGTGTCTGGCCATCCTAGGAATCTCATTGGGTGTGGCCATCCTAGGTTTCTCATCTGGCCTGGCCATCCCAGGTTTCTCATTGCGTCTGGCCATCCTAGGTTTGTGAACGGGTCTGGCCATCTTAGGTTTCTCATCGCGTCTGGCCATCCTAGGTTTCCCATCGCGTCTGGTCATCCTAGGTTTCTCATCGCGTCTGGCCATCCTAGGTTTGTGAACGGGTCTGGCCATCTTAGGTTTCTCATCGCGTCTGGGCATCCTAGGTTTCCCATCGCGTCTGGTCATCCTAGGTTTCTCATTGCGTCTGGCCATCCTAGGTTTGTGATCGGGTCTGGCCATCCTAGGTTTGTCATCGTGTCTGGCCATCCTAGGTTTCTCATCGTGTCTTGCCAGCCTAGGTTTTTCATCGCATCTGGCCAGCCTAGGTTTCCCATTGCGTATGGCCATCCTAGGTTTCTCATCGCGTTTGGCCATCCTAGGTTTTTGATTGGGTCTGGCCATCGTTTTCTCATCGCGTCTGCCCATCCTATGTTTCTCATTGTTTCTGTCTATCCTAGGTCTTTCATCACGTCTGGCCATCCTAGATTTGTGATCGGGTCTGGCCATCGTAGGTTTTTAATCGAGTCTGGCCATCCTAGGTTTCTCATCGCGTCTGGCCATCCTAGGTTTGTCATCACGTCTGGCCTTCTTAGGTTTGTCCTCGTGTCTGGCCATCCTAGGTTTGTGATCGCGTCTGGCCTTCTTAGGTTTGTCCTCGCGTCTGGCCATCCTAGGATTCTCATCGCGTCTGGCCATCCTAAGTTTGTGATTGGGTCTGGCCATCCTAGGTTTCTCAATGTGTTTGGCCATCCTAGGTTCCTCATCACGTCTGGCCATCCTAGGTTCCTCATAACGTCTGGCCAGCCTACATTTCTCATTGTGTCTGTCAATTCTAGGTTTCTCAATATGTCTGGCCATCCTATGTTTCCCATCGCGTCTGGCCATCCTAGGTTTCTCATCGCATCTGGCCATCCTTGATTTGTGATCGGGTCTGGCCATCGTAGGTTTCTTATCGCGTCTGGCCATCCTAGGTTTCTTATTGCGTCTGGCCATCCTAGGTTTCTCATCGCGTCAGGCCATCCTAGGTTTGTCATCGTGTCTGGCCATCCTAGGTTTCTCATCACGTCTGGCCAGCCTAGATTTCTCATTGTCTCTGGCCATTCTAGGTTTCTCATTGCGTCTGGCCATCCTAGGTTTCTCATTGCGTCTGGCCATCCTAGGTTTCTCATCGAGTCTGGCCATCCAAGGTTTCTCTTCGCGTCTGGCAATCCTAGGTTTGTGATTGGGTCTGGCCAGCCTAGTTTTCACATTGCGTCTTCTCATCACGTCTGGCTATCCTAAGTTTCTCGTCCCATCTCTCTATCCTAGTTTTTTCGTCGCGTGTGGCCATCCTAGGATTTTCATCGCGTATGGCCATCCTAAGTTTGTGATTGGGTCTGGCCATCCTAGGTTTCTCATTGTGTCTGGCCATCCTAGGTTTCTCATTGCGTCTGGCCATCCTAGGATTCTCATTGGGTCTGGCCATCCTAGGTTTCTCATCGCACCTGGCCATCCTACGTTTCTCATCGTGTCTGGCCCTCCTAGTTTTCGCATCGCATCTGGCCATCTTAGGTTTGGGATCGGGTCTGGCCACCCTAGGTTTCTCATGGCGTCTGGCCATCCTAGGCTTCTCATCGCGTCTGGCCATCCTAGGTTTCCCATTGTGTCTGGCCATCCTAGGTTTCTCATCACGTCTGGCCATCCTTGGTTTGTGATCTGGTCTGGCCGTCGTAGGTTTCTCATCGCATCTGCCCATCCTATGTTTCTCATTGCGTCTGTCCATCCTAGGTTTTTCATCGCATCTGGCCATCCTAGGTTTGTGATCGGGTCTGGCTAGCCTAGTTTTCCCAACGCGTCTGGCCATCCTAGGTTTCTCATTGCGTCTGGCCATCCTAGGTTTCACATAGTGTCTGGCCATCCTAGGTTTCACATAGCGTCTTCTCATCGCGTCTGGCTATCCTAAGTTTCTCGTCCCGTCTAGCTATCCTAGTTTTTTCGTCGCGTGTGGTCATCCTAGGTTTTTTATCGCATCTGACCGTCCTAGATCTCTTATCGCGTCGAGCCATCCTAGGTTTCTCATCTGGCCTGGCCATCCCAGGTTTCTCATAGCGTCTGGCCATCCTAGGTTTGGGATCGGGTCTGGCCATCTTAGTTTTCTCATCGCGTCTGGCCATCCTAGGTTTCCCATCGCGTCTGGTCATCCTAGGTTTCTCATCGCGTCTGGCTATCCTAAGTTTCTCGTCCTGTCTGGCTATCCTAGGTTTCTCATCGCATCTGGCCATCCTAGGTTTCCCATCACGTCTGGCCATCCTAGGTTTCTCATCGCGTCTGGCCATCCTAGATTTGTGATCGGGTCTGGCCATCGTAGGTTTCTCATCGCGTCGGCCCATCCTATGTTTCTCATTGCGTCTGTCTATCCTAGGTTTTTCAACACGTCTAGCCATCCTAGGTTTGTGATCTGGTCTGGCCATCCTAGGTTTGTCATCACATCTGGCCTTCTTAGGTTTGTCCTCGTGTCTGGCCATCCTAGGTTTGTGATCGCGTCTGGCCTTCTTAGGTTTGTCCTCGCGTCTGGCCATCCTAGGATTCTCATCGCGTATGGCCATCCTAAGTTTGTGATTGGGTCTGGCCATCCTAGGTTTCTCAATGTGTTTGGCCATCCTAGGTTCCTCATCACGTCTGGCCATCCTAATTTCCTCATAACGTCTGGCCAGCCTACATTTCTCATTGTGTCTGTCAATTCTAGGTTTCTCATTGTGTCTGGCCATCCTATGTTTCTCATCGTGTCTGGCCATCCTAGGTTTGTGATTGGGCCTCGCCATCCTAGGATTCTCATTGCGTCTGGCTATCCTAGGTTTCTCATCGCGTCTGGCCATCCTAGGTTTCCCATCGCGTCTGGCCATCCTAGGTTTCTTATCGCGTCTGGCGATCCTAGGCTTCTTATTGCGTCTGGCCATCCTAGATTTGTCATTGTGTCTGGCCATTCTAGGTTTCTCATCACGTCTGGCCAGCCTAGATTTCTCATTGTGTCTGGCCAGCCTAGGTTTGTGATCGGGTCTGGCCAGCCTAGGTTTCCTATCGCGTCTGGCCATCCTAGGTTTCTTAGCGCGTCTGGCCATCCTAGGTTTCTTATTGCGTCTGGCCATCCTAGATTTCTTATTGTGTCTGGCCATTCTAGGTTTCTCATTGCGTCTGGCCATCCTAGGTTTCTCATCACGTCTGGCCAGCCTAGATTTCTCATTGTGTCTGGCCAGCCTAGATTTCTCATTGTGTCTGGCCATTCTAGGTTTCTCATCACGTCTGGCCAGCCTAGATTTCTCATTGTGTCTGGCCAGCCTAGATTTCTCATTGTGTCTGGCCAGCCTAGGTTTGTGATCGGGTCTGGCCAGCCTAGGTTTCCCATCGCGTCTGGCCATCCTAGGTTTCTTAGCGCGTCTGGCCATCCTAGGTTTCTTATTGCGTCTGGCCATCCTAGACTTCTCATTGTGTCTGGCCATTCTAGGTTTCTGATTGCGTCTGGCCATCCTAGGTTTCTCATCACGTCTGGCCAGCCTAGATATCTCATTGTGTCCGGCCATCCTAGGTTTCTCATCGCGTCTGGCCATCCTAGGTTTGTGATCGTGTCTGGCCATCCTAGGTTTGTGATCTGGTCTGGCCATCATAGTTTTGTGATCTGGTCTGGCCATCCTAGCTTTCTCATCGCGCCTGGCCATCCTATTTTTCTCATCGCGTCTGGCCATCCTAGGTTTCTCATCGCTTCTGGCCATCCTAGATTTCTCATCACGTCTGGCCATCCTAGGTTTCTCATCGCGTCTGGCCATCCTAGGTTTGTCATCGCGTCTGACCTTCTTAGGTTTGTCCTCGCGTCTGGTCATCCTAGGTTTGTGATCGGGTCTGGCCAGCCTAAGTTTCACATTGCGTCATCTCATTGCGTCTTGCTATCCTAAGTTTCTCGTCCATTTTGGCTATCCTAGTTTTTTAGTCGAGTCTGGCCATCCTAGGATTCTCATCGCGTATGGGCATCCTAAGTTTGTGATTGGGTCTGGCCATCCTAGGTTTCTCATCGTGTCTGGCCATCCTAGGTTTCTCATCGTGTCTGGCCATCCTATTTTTCTCATCGCGTCTGGCCATCCTAGGTTTCTCATCGCTTCTGGCCATTCTAGGTTTCTCATCACGTCTGGCCATCCTAGGTTTCTTATCGCGTCTGGCGATCCTAGGTTTCTTATTGCGTCTGGCCATCCTAGATTCCTCATTGTGTCTGGCCATTCTAGGTTTCTCATTGCGTCTGGCCATCCTAGGTTTCTCATTGCGACTGGCCATCCTAGGATTCTCATTGCGTATGGCCATCCTAGGTTTGTCATCGCGTCTGACCTTCTTAGGTTTGTCCTCACGTCTGGTCATCCTAGGTTTCTCATTGCGTCTTGCCATCATTGGTTTCTCATCGCGTATGGCCATCCTAAGTTTGTGATTGGGTCTGGCCATCCTAGGTTTGTGATCGCGTCTGGCTATCCTAAGTTTCTCGTATCGTCTGGCTATCCTACTTTTTTCCTCGTGTCTGGACATCCTAGGTTTCTCATCGTGTCTGGCCATCCTAGGTTTGTGATTGGGCTGGCCATCCTAGGATTCTCATTGCGTCTGGCCATCCTAGGATTCTCATCACGTCTGGATAGCCTAGATTTCTCATTGTGTCTGGCAAGCCTAGATATCTCATTGTGTCCGGCCATCCTAGGTTTCTCATCGCGTCTGGCCATCCTAGGTTTGTGATCGGGTCTGGCCATCCTAGGTTTCTCATCGCGTCTGGCCATCCTAGGTTTCCCATTGTGTCTGGACATCCTAGGTTTCTCATCGCGTCTGGCGATCCTAGGTTTCTTATTGCGTCTGGCCATCCTAGATTTGTCATTGTGTCTGGCCATTCTAGGTTTCTCATCACGTCTGGCCAGCCTAGATTTCTCATTGTGTCTGGCCAGCCTAGGTTTGTGATCGGGTCTGGCCAGCCTAGGTTTCCTAGCGCGTCTGGCCATTCTAGGTTTCTTATTGCGTCTGGCCAGCCTAGATTTCTCATTGTGTCTGGCCATTCTAGGTTTCTCATCACGTCTGGCCAACCTAGGTTTGTGATTGGGTCTGGCCAGCCTAGTTTTCACATTGCGTCTTCTCATCACATCTGGCTATCACGTCTGGCTAAGTTTCTCGTCCCATCTCTCTATCCTAGTTTTTTCGTCGCGTGTGGCCATCCTAGGATTTTCATCGCGTATGGCCATCCTAAGTTTGTGATTGGGTCTGGCCATCCTAGGTTTCTCATTGTGTCTGGCCATCCTAGGTTTCTCATTGCGTCTGGCTATCCTAGGATTCTCATTGCGTCTGGCCATCCTAGGATTCTCATCACGTCTGGATAGCCTAGATTTCTCATTGTGTCTGGCCAGCCTAGATTTCTCATTGTGTCTGGCCATTCTAGGTTTCTCATCACGTCTGGCAAGCCTAGATATCTCATTGTGTCTGGCCATCCTAGGTTTCTCATCGCGTCTGGCCATCCTAGGTTTGTGATCGGGTCTGGCCATCCTAGGTTTCTCATCACGTCTGGCCATCCTAGGTTTCCCATTGTGTCTGGACATCCTAGGTTTCTCATCGCGTCTGGCGATCCTAGGTTTCTTATTGCGTCTGGCCATCCTAGATTTGTCATTGTGTCTGGCCATTCTAGGTTTCTCATCACGTCTGGCCAGCCTAGATTTCTCATTGTGTCTGGCCAGCCTAGGTTTGTGATCGGGTCTGGCCAGCCTAGGTTTCCTAGCGCGTCTGGCCATCCAAGGTTTCTTATTGCGTCTGGCCAGCCTAGATTTCTCATTGTGTCTGGCCATTCTAGGTTTCTCATCACGTCTGGCCAACCTAGGTTTGTGATTGGGTCTGGCCAGCCTAGTTTTCACATTGCGTCTTCTCATCACATCTGGCTATCACGTCTGGCTAAGTTTCTCGTCCCATCTCTCTATCCTAGTTTTTTCGTCGCGTGTGGCCATCCTAGGATTTTCATCGCGTATGGCCATCCTAAGTTTGTGATTGGGTCTGGCCATCCTACGTTTCTCATCGTGTCTGGCCCTCCTAGTTTTCGCATCGCATCTGGCCATCTTAGGTTTGGGATCGGGTCTGGCCACCCTAGGTTTCTCATGGCGTCTGGCCATCCTAGGCTTCTCATCGCGTCTGGCCATCCTAGGTTTCCCATTGTGTCTGGCCATCCTAGGTTTCTCATCACGTCTGGCCATCCTTGGTTTGTGATCTGGTCTGGCCATCGTAGGTTTCTCATCGCATCTGCCCATCCTATGTTTCTCATTGCGTCTGTCCATCCTAGGTTTCTCATTGCGTCTGGCCATCCTAGGTTTCACATAGCGTCTGTCCATCCTAGGTTTCACATAGCGTCTTCTCATCGAGTCTGGCTATCCTAAGTTTCTCGTCCCGTCTAGCTATCCTAGTTTTTTCGTCGCGTGTGGTCATCCTAGGTTTTTTATCGCGTCTGACCGTCCTAGATCTCTTATCGCGTCTAGCCATCCTAGGTTTCTCATCTGGCCTGGCCATCCCAGGTTTCTCATCGCGTCTGGCCCTCCTAGGTTTCGCATCGCATCTGGCCATCTTAGGTTTGGTATCGGGTCTGGCCATCCTAGGTTTCTCATCGCGTCTAGCCATCCTAGGTTTCTCATCTGGCCTGGCCATCTTAGGTTTCTCATCGCGTCTGGCCATCCTAGTTTTCCAATCGCGTCTGGTCATCCTAGGTTTCTCATCGCGTCTGGCCATCCTAGGTTTGTGATCGGGTCTGGCCATCCTAGGTTTCTCATCGCGTCTGGCCATCCTAGGTTTCTCATCGCGTCTTGCCAGCCTAGGTTTTTCATCGCACCTGGCCAGCCTAGGTTTCCCATTGCGTATGGCCATCCTAGGTTTCTCATCGCGTTTGGCCATCCTAGGTGTGTGATTGGGTCTGGCCATCGTTTTCTCATCGCGTCTGCCCATCCTATGTTTCTCATTGTTTCTGTCTATCCTAGGTTTTTCATCACGTCTGGCCATCCTAGGTTTGTGATCTGGTCGGGCCATCCTAGGTTTCTCATCGCGCCTGGCCATCCTAGGTTTCTCATCGCGTCTGGCCCTATAGGTTTCGAATCGCATCTGGCCATCTTAGGTTTGGGATAGGGTCTGGCCATCCTACTTTTCTCATCGCGTCTGGCCATCCTAGGTTTCTCATTGCGTCTGGCTATCCTAGGTTTCTCATCGCATCTGGCCATCCTAGGTTTCCCATCACGTCTGGCCATCCTAGGTTTCTCATCGCGTCTGGCCATCCTAGATTTGTGATCGGGTCTGGCCATCGTAGGTTTCTCATCGCTTCTGCCCATCCTATGTTTCTCATTGCGTCTGTCTATCCTAGGTTTTTCAACACGTCTAGCCATCCTAGGTTTGTGATCTGGTCTGGCCATCCTAGGTTTTTAATCGCGTCTGGCCATCCTAGGTTTCTCATCGTGTCTGGCCATCCTAGGATTGTCATCACGTCTGGCCTTCTTAGGTTTGTCCTCGTGTCTGGCCATCCTAGGTTTGTCATCGCGCCTGGCCATCCTAGGTTTATGATCTGGTCTGGCCATCATAGTTTTGTGATCTGGTCTGGCCATCCTAGCTTTCTCATCGCACCTGGCCATCCTATTTTTCTCATCGCGTCTGGCCATCCTAGGTTTCTCATCGCTTCTGGCCATTCTAGGTTTCTCATCGTGTCTGGCCATCCTAGGTTTCTCATTGCGTCTGGCCATCCTAGGTTTCTCATTGCGTCTGGCCATCCTAGGTTTCTCATCGCTTCTGGCCATTCTAGGTTTCTCATCGTGTCTGGCCATCCTAGGTTTCTCATTGCGTCTGGCCATCCTAGGTTTCTCATTGCGTCTGGCCATCCTAGGATTCTCATCGCGTCTGGCCATCCTAGGTTTCTCATCGCGTCTGGCCATCCTAGGTTTTTCATCGCGTCTGGCCTTTTTAGGTTTGTCATCGCATATGGGCATCCTAAGTTTTTGATTGGGTCTGGCCATCCTAGGTTTCTCATCAGGTCTGGCCATCCTAGGTTTCTCATTGCGTCTGTCTATCCTAGGTTTTTCAACACATCTAGCCATCCTAGGTTTGTGATCTGGTCTGGCCATCCTAGGTTTTTAATCGCGTCTGGCCATCCTAGGTTTCTCATCGTGTCTGGCCATTATAGGTTTGTCATCACGTCTGGCCTTCTTAGGTTTGTCCTCGTGTCTGGCCATCCTAGGTTTGTGATCGCGTCTGGCCTTCTTAGGTTTGTCCTCGCGTCTGGCCATCCTAGGATTCTCATCACGTATGGCCATCCTAAGTTTGTGATTGGGTCTGGCCATCCTAGGTTTCTCAATGTGTTTGGCCATACTAGGTTCCTCATCACGTCTGGCCATCCTAATTTCCTCATAATGTCTGGCCATCCTATGTTTCTCATCGTGTCTGGCCATCCTAGGTTTGTGATTGGGCCTCGCCATCCTAGGATTCTCATTGCGTCTGGCTATCCTAGGTTTCTCATCGCGTCTGGCCATCCTAGGTTTTTCATCGCGTCTGGCCATCCTAGGTTTGTGATCGGGTCTGGCCAGCCTAGGTTTCTTATCGCCTCTGGCGATCCTAGGTTTCTTATTGCGTCTGGCCATCCTAGATTTGTCATTGTGTCTGGCCATTCTAGGTTTCTCATTGCGTCTGGCCATCCTATTTTTCTCATCACGTCTGGCCAGCCAAGATTTCTCATTGTGTCTGGCCAGCCTAGGTTTGTGATCGGGTCTGGCCAGCCTAGGTTTCCCATCGCGTCTGGCCATCCTAGGTTTCTTAGCGCGTCTGGCCATCCTAGGTTTCTTATTGCGTCTGGCCATCCTAGATTTCTCATTGTGTCTGGCCATTCTAGGTTTCTCATTGCGTCTGGCCATCCTAGGTTTCTCATCACGTCTGGCCAGCCTAGATATCTCATTGTGTCCGGCCATCCTAGGTTTCTCATCGCGTCTGGCCATCCTAAGTTTTTGATTGGGTCTGGCCATCCTAGGTTTCTCATTGTGTCTGGCCATCCTAGGTTTCTCATCGCGTCTGGCCATCCTAGGTTTGTGATCGGGTCTGGCCATCCTAGGTTTCTCATCGCGTCTGGCCATCCTAGGTTTCCCATTGTGTCTGGACATCCTAGGTTTCTCATTGCGTCTGGCCATCCTAGGTTTCTCATCACGTCTGGCCATCCAAGGTTTTTCATCGCGTCTGGCCATCCTAGGTTTGTGATCGTGTCTGGCCATCCTAAGTTTGTGATCTGGTCTGGCCATCCTAGCTTTCTCATCGCGTCTGGCCATCCTAGGTTTGTCATCGCGTCTGACCTTCTTAGGTTTGTCCTCGCGTCTGGTCATCCTTGGTTTCTCATTGCGTCTGGCCATCCTAGGTTTCTCATTGTGTCTGGCCATCCTAGGATTCTCATCGCGTCTGGCCATCCTAGGTTTCTCATCGCGTTTGGCCATCCTAGGTTTGTGATCTGGTCGGGCCATCCTAGGTTTCTCATCGCGCCTGGCCATCCTAGGTTTCTCATCGCGTCTGGCCCTATAGGTTTCGAATCGCATCTGGCCATCTTAGGTTTGGGATAGGGTCTGGCCATCCTACTTTTCTCATCGCGTCTGGCCATCCTAGGTTTCTCATTGCGTCTGGCTATCCTAGGTTTCTCATCGCATCTGGCCATCCTAGGTTTCCCATCACGTCTGGCCATCCTAGGTTTCTCATCGCGTCTGGCCATCCTAGATTTGTGATCGGGTCTGGCCATCGTAGGTTTCTCATCGCTTCTGCCCATCCTATGTTTCTCATTGCGTCTGTCTATCCTAGGTTTTTCAACACGTCTAGCCATCCTAGGTTTGTGATCTGGTCTGGCCATCCTAGGTTTTTAATCGCGTCTGGCCATCCTAGGTTTCTCATCGTGTCTGGCCATCCTAGGATTGTCATCACGTCTGGCCTTCTTAGGTTTGTCCTCGTGTCTGGCCATCCTAGGTTTTTCATCGCGTCTGGCCTTTTTAGGTTTGTCATCGCATATGGGCATCCTAAATTTTTGATTGGGTCTGGCCATCCTAGGTTTCTCATCAGGTCTGGCCATCCTAGGTTTCTCATTGCGTCTGTCTATCCTAGGTTTTTCAACACATCTAGCCATCCTAGGTTTGTGATCTGGTCTGGCCATCCTAGGTTTTTAATCGCGTCTGGCCATCCTAGGTTTCTCATCGTGTCTGGCCATTATAGGTTTGTCATCACGTCTGGCCTTCTTAGGTTTGTCCTCGTGTCTGGCCATCCTAGGTTTGTGATCGCGTCTGGCCTTCTTAGGTTTGTCCTCGCGTCTGGCCATCCTAGGATTCTCATCACGTATGGCCATCCTAAGTTTGTGATTGGGTCTGGCCATCCTAGGTTTCTCAATGTGTTTGGCCATACTAGGTTCCTCATCACGTCTGGCCATCCTAATTTCCTCATAATGTCTGGCCAGCCTACATTTCTCATTGTGTCTGTCAATTCTAGGTTTCTCATTGTGTCTGGCCATCCTATGTTTCTCATCGTGTCTGGCCATCCTAGGTTTGTGATTGGGCCTCGCCATCCTAGGCTTCTCATTGCGTCTGGCTATCCTAGGTTTCTCATCGCGTCTGGCCATCCTAGGTTTTTCATCGCGTCTGGCCATCCTAGGTTTGTGATCGGGTCTGGCCAGCCTAGGTTTCTTATCGCCTCTGGCGATCCTAGGTTTCTTATTGCGTCTGGCCATCCTAGATTTGTCATTGTGTCTGGCCATTCTAGGTTTCTCATTGCGTCTGGCCATCCTATTTTTCTCATCACGTCTGGCCAGCCTAGATATCTCATTGTGTCCGGCCATCCTAGGTTTCTCATCGCGTCTGGCCATCCTAAGTTTTTGATTGGGTCTGGCCATCCTAGGTTTCTCATTGTGTCTGGCCATCCTAGGTTTCTCATCGCGTCTGGCCATCCTAGGTTTGTGATCGGGTCTGGCCATCCTAGGTTTCTCATCGCGTCTGGCCATCCTAGGTTTCCCATTGTGTCTGGACATCCTAGGTTTCTCATCGCGTCTGGCCATCCTAGGTTTCTCATCACGTCTGGCCATCCTAGGTTTTTCATCGCGTCTGGCCATCCTAGGTTTGTGATCGTGTCTGGCCATCCTAAGTTTGTGATCTGGTCTGGCCATCCTAGCTTTCTCATCGCGTCTGGCCATCCTAGGTTTCTCATCACGTCTGACCTTCTTAGGTTTGTCCTCGCGTCTGGTCATCCTAGGTTTCTCATTGCGTCTGGCCATCCTAGGTTTCTCATTGTGTCTGGCCATCCTAGGATTCTCATCGCGTCTGGCCATCCTAGGTTTCTCATCGCGTCTGGCCATCCTAGGTTTTTCATCGCGTCTGGCCTTCTTAGGTTTGTCATCGCATATGGGCATCCTTGGTTTGTGATCTTGTCTGGCCATCCTAGGTTTCTCATCGTGTCTGGCCATCCTAGGTTTCCCATTGTGTCTGGACATCCTAGGTTTCTCATCGCGTCTGGCCATCCTAGGTTTCTCATCACGTCTGGCCATCCGAGGTTTTTCATCGCGTCTGGCCATCCTAGGTTTCTCATCAAGTCTGGCCATCCGAGGTTTTTCATCGCGTCTGGCCATCCTAGGTTTGTGATCGTGTCTGGCCATCCTAAGTTTGTGATCTGGTCTGGCCATCATAGTTTTGTGATCTGGTCAGGCCATCCTAGCTTTCTCATCGCGCCTGGCCATCCTATTTTTCTCATTGCGTCTGGCCATCCTAGGTTTCTCATCGCTTCTGGCCATCCTAGATTTCTCATCGCGTCTGGCCATCCTAGGTTTCTCATCGCGTCTGGCCATCCTAGGTTTGTCATCGCGTCTGACCTTCTTAGGTTTGTCCTTGCGTCTGGTCATCCTAGGTTTGTGATCGGGTCTGGCCATTCTAGGTTTCACATTGCGTCTTCTCATTGCGTCTTGCTATCCTAAGTTTCTCGTCCCGTTTGGCTATCCTAGTTTTTTCGTCGAGTCTGGCCATCCTAGGATTCTCATCGCGTATGGGCATCCTAAGTTTGTGATTGGGTCTGGCCATCCTAGGTCTCTCATCGTGTCTGGCCATCCTAGGTTTCTCATTGCGTCTGGCCATCCTAGGATTCTCATTGCGTATGTCCATCCTAGGTTTGTCATCGCGTCTGGCTATCCTAAGTTTCTCGTATCGTCTGGCTATCCTACTTTTTTCCTCGCGTCTGGACATCCTAGGTTTCTCATCGTGTCTGGCCATCCTAGGTTTGTGATTGGGCTGGCCATCCTAGGATTCTCATTGCGTCTGGCCATCCTAGGATTCTCATCGCCTATGACCATCCTAGGTTTGTGATCGGGTCTGGCCACTCTAGGTTTCACATTGCGTCTTCTCATTGCGTCTTGCTATCCTAAGTTTCTCGTCCCGTTTGGCTATCCTAGTTTTTTCGTCGAGTCTGGCCATCCTAGGATTCTCATCGCGTATGGGCATCCTAAGTTTGTGATTGGGTCTGGCCATCCTAGGTCTCTCATCGTGTCTGGCCATCCTAGGTTTCTCATTGCGTCTGGCCATCCTAGGTTTCTCATTGCGTCTGGCCATCCTAGGATTCTCATTGCGTATGGCCATCCTAGGTTTGTCATCGCGTCTGACCTTCTTAGGTTTGTCCTCGCGTCTGGTCATCCTAGGTTTCTCATTGCGTCTGGCCATCATTGGTTTCTCATCGCGTATGGCCATCCTAAGTTTGTGATTGGGTCTGGCCATCCTAGGTTTGTGATCGCGTCTGGCTATCCTAAGTTTCTCGTATCGTCTGGCTATCCTACTTTTTTTCTCGCGTCTGGACATCCTAGGTTTCTCATCGTGTCTGGCCATCCTAGGTTTGTGATTGGGCTGGCCATCCTAGGATTCTCATTGCGTTTGGCCATCCTAGGATTCTCATCGCCTATGACCATCCTAAGTTTGTGATTGGGTCTGGCCATCCTAGGATTGTGATCGAGTCTGGCTATCCTAAGTTCCTCGTATCGTCTGGCTATCCTAGTTTTTTTCCTCGCGTCTGGCCATCCTAGGTTTCTCATCGGGTCTGGCCATCCTAGGTTTGTGATTGGGCTGGCCATCCTAGGTTTGTGATCGGGTCTGGCCATCCTAGGTTTCTCATTGCGTCTGGCCATCCTAGGTTTCTCATCACGTCTGGCCAGCCTAGATATCTCATTGTGTCCGGCCATCCTAGGTTTCTCATCGCGTCTGGCCATCCTAGGTTTGTGATCGGGTCTGGACATCCTAGGTTTCTCATCGCGTCTGGCCATCCTAGGTTTCCCGTTGCGTCTGGACATCCTAGGTTTCTCATCGCGTCTGGCCATCCTAGAATTCTCATTGGGTCTGGCCATCCTAGGTTTCTCATCGCGTCTGGCCATCCTAGGTTTGTGATCGGGTCTGGCCATCCTAGGTTTCTCATCACGTCTGGCCATCCTAGGATTCCCGTTGCGTCTGGCCATCCTAAGTTTCTCATCGCACCTTTCCATCCTACATTTCTCATCGTGTCTGGCCATCCTAGTTTTCGCATCACATCTGGCCATCTTAGGTTTGGGATCGGGTCTGGCCATCCTAGGTTTCTCATCGCGTCTGGCCATCCTAGGTTTGTGATCGGGTCTGGCCATCTTAGGTTTCTCATCGCGTCCGGCCATCCTAGGTTTCTCATCGCGTCTGGCCATCCTAGGTTTGTGATCAGGTCTGGACATCCTAGGTTTCTCATCGCGTCTGGCCATCCTAGGTTTCCCGTTGCGTCTGGACATCCTAGGTTTCTCATCGCGTCTGGCCATCCTAGAATTCTCATTGGGTCTGGCCATCCTAGGTTTCTCATCGCGTCTGGCCATCCTAGGTTTGTGATCGGGTCTGGCCATCCTAGGTTTCTCATCGCGTCTGGCCATCCTAGGTTTCCCGTTGCGTCTGGCCATCCTAGGTTTCTCATCGCACCTGGCCATCCTACGTTTCTCATCATGTCTGGCCCTCCTAGTTTTCGCATCACATCTGGCCATCTTAGGTTTGGGATCGGGTCTGGCCATCCTAGGTTTCTCATGGCGTCTGGCCATCCTAGGTTTCTCATCACGTCTGGCCATCCTAGGTTTCTCATCGCGTCTGGCCATCCTAGGTTTGTGATCGGGTCTGGCCATCTTAGGTTTCTCATCGCGTCTGGCCATCCTAGGTTTGTGATCGGGTCTGGCCATCTTAGGTTTCTCATCGCGTCTGGCCATCCTAGGATTCTCATCACGTCTGGCCATCCTAGGTTTCTCATCGCGTCTGGCCATCCTAGGTTTTTCATCAAGTCTGGCCTTTTTAGGTTTGTCATCGCATATGGGCATCCTAAGTTTTTGATTGGGTCTGGCCATCCTAGGTTTCTCATCAGGTCTGGCTATCCTAGGTTTCTCATTGCGTCTGTCTATCCTAGGTTTTTCAACACATCTAGCCATCCTAGGTTTGTGATCTGGTCTGGCCATCCTAGGTTTTTAATCGCGTCTGGCCATCCGAGGTTTCTCATCGTGTCTGGCCATTATAGGTTTGTCATCACGTCTGGCCTTCTTAGGTTTGTCCTCGTGTCTGGCCATCCTAGGTTTGTGATCGCGTCTGGCCTTCTTAGGTTTGTCCTCGCGTCTGGCCATCCTAGGATTCTCATCACGTATGGCCATCCTAAGTTTGTGATTGGGTCTGGCCATCCTAGGTTTCTCAATGTGTTTGGCCATACTAGGTTCCTCATCACGTCTGGCCATCCTAATTTCCTCATAATGTCTGGCCAGCCTACATTTCTCATTGTGTCTGTCAATTCTAGGTTTCTCATTGTGTCTGGCCATCCTATGTTTCTCATCGCGTCTGGCCATCATAGGTTTGTGATCGGGTCTGGCCAGCCTACATTTCTCATTGTGTCTGTCAATTCTAGGTTTCTCATTGTGTCTGGCCATCCTATGTTTCTCATCGTGTCTGGCCATCCTAGGTTTGTGATTGGGCCTCGCCATCCTAGGATTCTCATTGGGTCTGGCTATCCTAGGTTTCTCATCGCGTCTGGCCATCCTAGGTTTTTCATCGCGTCTGGCCATCCTAGGTTTGTGATCGGGTCTGGCCAGCCTAGGTTTCTTATCGCGTCTGGCGATCCTAGGTTTCTTATTGCGTCTGGCCATCCTAGATTTGTCATTGTGTCTGGCCATTCTAGGTTTCTCATTGCGTCTGGCCATCCTATTTTTCTCATCACGTCTGGCCAGCCAAGATTTCTCATTGTGTCTGGCCAGCCTAGGTTTGTGATCGGGTCTGGCCAGCCTAGGTTTCCCATCGCGTCTGGCCATCCTAGGTTTCTTAGCGCGTCTGGCCATCCTAGGTTTCTTATTGCGTCTGGCCATCCTAGATTTCTCATTGTGTCTGGCCATTCTAGATATCTCATTGTGTCTGGCCATCCTAGGTTTCTCATCGCGTCTGGCCATCCTAGGTTTGTGATCGGGTCTGGCCATCCTAGGTTTCTCATCGCGTCTGGCCATCCTAGGTTTCCCATTGTGTCTGGACATCCTAGGTTTCTCATCGCGTCTGGCCATCCTAGGTTTCTCATCACGTCTGGCCATCCAAGGTTTTTCATCGCGTCTGGCCATCCTAGGTTTGTGATCGTGTCTGGCCATCCTAAGTTTGTGATCTGGTCTGGCCATCCTAGGTTTCTCATCGCGTCTGGCCATCCTAGGTTTCTCATCAAGTCTGGCCATCCGAGGTTTTTCATCGCGTCTGGCCATCCTAGGTTTGTGATCGTGTCTGGCCATCCTAAGTTTGTGATCTGGTCTGGCCATCATAGTTTTGTGATCTGGTCAGGCCATCCTAGCTTTCTCATCGCGCCTGGCCATCCTATTTTTCTCATTGCGTCTGGCCATCCTAGGTTTCTCATCGCTTCTGGCCATCCTAGATTTCTCATCGCGTCTGGCCATCCTAGGTTTCTCATCGCGTCTGGCCATCCTAGGTTTGTCATCGCGTCTGACCTTCTTAGGTTTGTCCTTGCGTCTGGTCATCCTAGGTTTGTGATCGGGTCTGGCCATTCTAGGTTTCACATTGCGTCTTCTCATTGCGTCTTGCTATCCTAAGTTTCTCGTCCCGTTTGGCTATCCTAGTTTTTTCGTCGAGTCTGGCCATCCTAGGATTCTCATCGCGTATGGGCATCCTAAGTTTGTGATTGGGTCTGGCCATCCTAGGTCTCTCATCGTGTCTGGCCATCCTAGGTTTCTCATTGCGTCTGGCCATCCTAGGATTCTCATTGCGTATGGCCATCCTAGGTTTGTCATCGCGTCTGGCTATCCTAAGTTTCTCGTATCGTCTGGCTATCCTACTTTTTTCCTCGCGTCTGGACATCCTAGGTTTCTCATCGTGTCTGGCCATCCTAGGTTTGTGATTGGGCTGGCCATCCTAGGATTCTCATTGCGTCTGGCCATCCTAGGATTCTCATCGCCTATGACCATCCTAGGTTTGTGATCGGGTCTGGCCACTCTAGGTTTCACATTGCGTCTTCTCATTGCGTCTTGCTATCCTAAGTTTCTCGTCCCGTTTGGCTATCCTAGTTTTTTCGTCGAGTCTGGCCATCCTAGGATTCTCATCGCGTATGGGCATCCTAAGTTTGTGATTGGGTCTGGCCATCCTAGGTCTCTCATCGTGTCTGGCCATCCTAGGTTTCTCATTGCGTCTGGCCATCCTAGGTTTCTCATTGCGTCTGGCCATCCTAGGATTCTCATTGCGTATGGCCATCCTAGGTTTGTCATCGCGTCTGACCTTCTTAGGTTTGTCCTCGCGTCTGGTCATCCTAGGTTTCTCATTGCGTCTGGCCATCATTGGTTTCTCATCGCGTATGGCCATCCTAAGTTTGTGATTGGGTCTGGCCATCCTAGGTTTGTGATCGCGTCTGGCTATCCTAAGTTTCTCGTATCGTCTGGCTATCCTACTTTTTTCCTCGCGTCTGGCCATCCTAGGTTTCTCATCGGGTCTGGCCATCCTAGGTTTGTGATTGGGCTGGCCATCCTAGGTTTGTGATCGGGTCTGGCCATCCTAGGTTTCTCATTGCGTCTGGCCATCCTAGGTTTCTCATCACGTCTGGCCAGCCTAGATTTCTCATTGTGTCTGGCCATTCTAGGTTTCTCATCACGTCTGGCCAGCCTAGATATCTCATTGTGTCCGGCCATCCTAGGTTTCTCATCGCGTCTGGCCATCCTAGGTTTGTGATCGGGTCTGGCCATCTTAGGTTTCTCATCGCGTCTGGCCATCCTAGGTTTCTCATTGCGTCTGGCCATCCTAGGTTTCTCACCACGTCTGGCCAGCCTAGATTTCTCATTGTGTCTGGCCATTCTAGGTTTCTCATCACGTCTGGCCAGCCTAGATATCTCATTGTGTCCGGCCATCCTAGGTTTCTCATCGCGTCTGGCCATCCTAGGTTTGTGATCGGGTCTGGACATCCTAGGTTTCTCATCGCGTCTGGCCATCCTAGGTTTCCCGTTGCGTCTGGACATCCTAGGTTTCTCATCGCGTCTGGCCATCCTAGAATTCTCATTGGGTCTGGCCATCCTAGGTTTCTCATCGCGTCTGGCCATCCTAGGTTTGTGATCGGGTCTGGCCATCCTAGGTTTGTCATCGCGTCTGACCTTCTTAGGTTTGTCCTCGCGTCTGGTCATCCTAGGTTTCTCATTGCGTCTGGCCATCATTGGTTTCTCATCGCGTATGGCCATCCTAAGTTTGTGATTGGGTCTGGCCATCCTAGGTTTGTGATCGCGTCTGGCTATCCTAAGTTTCTCGTATCGTCTGGCTATCCTACTTTTTTCCTCGCGTCTGGCCATCCTAGGTTTCTCATCGGGTCTGGCCATCCTAGGTTTGTGATTGGGCTGGCCATCCTAGGTTTGTGATCGGGTCTGGCCATCCTAGGTTTCTCATTGCGTCTGGCCATCCTAGGTTTCTCATCACGTCTGGCCAGCCTAGATTTCTCATTGTGTCTGGCCATTCTAGGTTTCTCATCACGTCTGGCCAGCCTAGATATCTCATTGTGTCCGGCCATCCTAGGTTTCTCATCGCGTCTGGCCATCCTAGGTTTGTGATCGGGTCTGGCCATCTTAGGTTTCTCATCGCGTCTGGCCATCCTAGGTTTCTCATTGCGTCTGGCCATCCTAGGTTTCTCACCACGTCTGGCCAGCCTAGATTTCTCATTGTGTCTGGCCATTCTAGGTTTCTCATCACGTCTGGCCAGCCTAGATATCTCATTGTGTCCGGCCATCCTAGGTTTCTCATCGCGTCTGGCCATCCTAGGTTTGTGATCGGGTCTGGACATCCTAGGTTTCTCATCGCGTCTGGCCATCCTAGGTTTCCCGTTGCGTCTGGACATCCTAGGTTTCTCATCGCGTCTGGCCATCCTAGAATTCTCATTGGGTCTGGCCATCCTAGGTTTCTCATCGCGTCTGGCCATCCTAGGTTTGTGATCGGGTCTGGCCATCCTAGGTTTCTCATCGCGTCTGGTCATCCTAGGTTTCCCGTTGCGTCTGGCCATCCTAGGTTTCTCATCGCACCTGGCCATCCTACATTTCTCATCGTGTCTGGCCCTCCTAGTTTTCGCGTCACATCTGGCCATCTTAGGTTTGGGATCGGGTCTGGCCATCCTAGGTTTCTCATGGCGTCTGGCCATCCTAGGTTTCTCATCACGTCTGGCCATCCTAGGTTTCTCATCGCGTCTGGCCATCCTAGGTTTGTGATCGGGTCTGGCCATCTTAGGTTTCCCATCGCGTCTGGCCATCCTAGGTTTCTCATTGCGTCTGGCCATCCTAGGTTTCTCATCACGTCTGGCCAGCCTAGATTTCTCATTGTGTCTGGCCATTCTAGGTTTCTCATCACGTCTGGCCATCCTAGGTTTCCCGTTGCGTCTGGACATCCTAGGTTTCTCATCGCGTCTGGCCATCCTAGAATTCTCATTGGGTCTGGCCATCCTAGGTTTCTCATCGCGTCTGGCCATCCTAGGTTTGTGATCGGGTCTGGCCATCCTAGGTTTCTCATCGCGTCTGGCCATCCTAGGTTTCCCGTTGCGTCTGGCCATCCTAGGTTTCTCATCGCGTCTGGCCATCCTAGAATTCTCATTGGGTCTGGCCATCCTAGGTTTCTCATCGCGTCTGGCCATCCTAGGTTTGTGATCGGGTCTGGCCATCCTAGGTTTCTCATCGCGTCTGGCCATCCTAGGTTTCCCGTTGCGTCTGGCCATCCTAGGTTTCTCATCACGTCTGGCCATCCTAGGTTTCTCATCGCGTCTGGCCATCCTAGGTTTGTGATCGGGTCTGGCCATCTTAGGTTTCTCATCGCGTCTGGACATCCTAGGTTTCTCATCGCGTCTGGCCATCCTAGGTTTCCCATTGTGTCTGGCCATCCTAGGTTTCTCATCGCGTCTGGCCATCCTAGGTTTGTGATCGGGTCTGGACATCCTAGGTTTCTCATCGCGTCTGGCCATCCTAGGTTTCCCGTTGCGTCTGGACATCCTAGAATTCTCATTGGGTCTGGCCATCCTTGGTTTCTCATCGCGTCTGGCCATCCTAGGTTTGTGATCGGGTCTGGCCATCCTAGGTTTCTCATCGCGTCTGGCCATCCTAGGTCTCCCGTTGCGTCTGGCCATCCTAGGTTTCTCATCGCACCTGGCCATCCTACTTTTCTCATCGTGTCTGGCCCTCCTAGTTTTCGCATCACATCTGGCCATCTTAGGTTTGGGATCGGGTCTGGCCATCCTAGGTTTCTCATGGCGTCTGGCCATCCTAGGTTTCTCATCACGTCTGGCCATCCTAGGTTTCTCATCGCGTCTGGCCATCCTAGGTTTCTCATCGCGTTTGGCCATCCTAGGTTTGTGATCGAGTCTGGCCATCGTAGGTTTGTCATCGCGTCTGGTCATCCTGGGTTTGTGAACGGGTCTGGCCATCTTAGGTTTCTCATCGCGTCTGGCCATCCTAGGTTTCCCATCGCGTCTGGTCATCCTAGGTTTCTCATCGCATCTGGCCATCCTAGGTTTCTCATTGCGTCTCGCCAGCCTTGGTTTCACATTGCGTCTGGCCATTCTAGGTTTGTGATTAGGCCTGGCATCCTAGGATTCTCATCGCGTCTGGCCATCCTAGGTTTCCCGTTGCGTCTGGCCATCCTAGGTTTCTCATCACGTCTGGCCATCCTAGGTTTCTCATCGCGTCTGGCCATCCTAGGTTTGTGATCGGGTCTGGCCATCTTAGGTTTCTCATCGCGTCTGGCCATCCTAGGTTCCTCATCACGTCTGGCCAGCCTAGGTTTCTCATTGCGTCTGGCCATCCTAGGTTTCTCATCGCGTCTGGCCATCCTAGGTTTCTCATCGTGTCTGGCCATCGTAGGTTTGTCATCGCGTCTGGCCATCCTAGGTTTCTCATCGCGTCTGGCCATCCTAGAATTCTCATTGGGTCTGGCCATCCTAGGTTTCTCATCGCGTCTGGCCATCCTAGGTTTGTGATCGGGTCTGGCCATCCTAGGTTTCTCATCGCGTCTGGCCATCCTAGGTTTCCCGTTGCGTCTGGCCATCCTAGGTTTCTCATCGCACCTGGCCATCCTACATTTCTCATCGTGTCTGGCCCTCCTAGTTTTCGCGTCACATCTGGCCATCTTAGGTTTGGGATCGGGTCTGGCCATCCTAGGTTTCTCATGGCGTCTGGCCATCCTAGGTTTCTCATCACGTCTGGCCATCCTAGGTTTCTCATCGCGTCTGGCCATCCTAGGTTTGTGATCGGGTCTGGCCATCTTAGGTTTCCCATCGCGTCTGGCCATCCTAGGTTTCTCATTGCGTCTGGCCATCCTAGGTTTCTCATCACGTCTGGCCAGCCTAGATTTCTCATTGTGTCTGGCCATTCTAGGTTTCTCATCACGTCTGGCCAGCCTAGATATCTCATTGTGTCCGGCCATCTTAGGTTTCTCATCGCGTCTGGCCATCCTAGGTTTGTGATCGGGTCTGGACATCCTAGGTTTCTCATCGCGTCTGGCCATCCTAGGTTTCCCGTTGCGTCTGGACATCCTAGGTTTCTCATCGCGTCTGGCCATCCTAGAATTCTCATTGGGTCTGGCCATCCTAGGTTTCTCATCGCGTCTGGCCATCCTAGGTTTGTGATCGGGTCTGGCCATCCTAGGTTTCTCATCGCGTCTGGCCATCCTAGGTTTCCCGTTGCGTCTGGCCATCCTAGGTTTCTCATCACGTCTGGCCATCCTAGGTTTCTCATCGCGTCTGGCCATCCTAGGTTTGTGATCGGGTCTGGCCATCTTAGGTTTCTCATCGCGTCTGGCCATCCTAGGTTCCTCATCACGTCTGGCCAGCCTAGGTTTCTCATTGCGTCTGGCCATCCTAGGTTTCTCATCGCGTCTGGCCATCCTAGGTTTCTCATCGTGTCTGGCCATCGTAGGTTTGTCATCGCGTCTGGCCATCCTAGGTTTGTGATCGGGTCTGGACATCCTAGGTTTCTCATCGCGTCTGGCCATCCTAGGTTTCCCATTGTGTCTGGCCATCCTAGGTTTCTCATCGCGTCTGGCCATCCTAGGTTTGTGATCGGGTCTGGACATCCTAGGTTTCTCATCGCGTCTGGCCATCCTAGGTTTCCCTTTGCGTCTGGACATCCTAGAATTCTCATTGGGTCTGGCCATCCTTGGTTTCTCATCGCGTCTGGCCATCCTAGGTTTGTGATCGGGTCTGGCCATCCTAGGTTTCTCATCGCGTCTGGCCATCCTAGGTCTCCCGTTGCGTCTGGCCATCCTAGGTTTCTCATCGCACCTGGCCATCCTACTTTTCTCATCGTGTCTGGCCCTCCTAGTTTTCGCATCACATCTGGCCATCTTAGGTTTGGGATCGGGTCTGGCCATCCTAGGTTTCTCATGGCGTCTGGCTATCCTAGGTTTCTCATCACGTCTGGCCATCCTAGGTTTCTCATCGCGTCTGGCCATCCTAGGTTTGTGATCGGGTCTGGCCATCTTAGGTTTCTCATCGCGTCTGGCCATCCTAGGTTTCCCATCGCGTCTGGTCATCCTAGGTTTCTCATCGCGTCTGGCCATCCTAGGTTTGTGATCGGGTCTGGCCATCCTAGGTTTCTCATTGCGTCTGGCCATCCTAGGTTTCTGATCGCGTCTTGCCAGCCTAGGTTTCTCATCGTATCTGGCAAGCCTAGGTTTCCCATTGCGTATGGCCATCCTAGGTTTCTCATCGCGTTTGGCCATCCTAGGTTTGTGATCGAGTCTGGCCATCGTAGGTTTGTCATCGCGTCTGGTCATCCTGGGTTTGTGAACGGGTCTGGCCATCTTAGGTTTCTCATCGCGTCTGGCCATCCTAGGTTTCCCATCGCGTCTGGTCATCCTAGGTTTCTCATCGCATCTGGCCATCCTAGGTTTCTCATTGCGTCTCGCCAGCCTTGGTTTCACATTGCGTCTGGCCATTCTAGGTTCCTCATCACGTCTGGCCATTCTAGGTTCCTCATCACGTCTGGCCAGCCTAGATTTCTCATTGTGTCTATCCATTCTAGGTTTCTCATTGCATTTGGCCATCTTAGGGTTCTCATCGCGTCTGGCCATCCTAGGTTTCCCATCGCGTCTGGTCATCCTAGGTTTCTCATCGCATCTGGCCATCCTAGGTTTGTGATCGGGTCTGGCCATCTTAGGTTTCTCATCGCGTCTGGCCATCCTAGGTTCCTCATCATGTCTGGCCAGCCTAGGTTTCTCATTGCGTCTGGCCATCCTAGGTTTCTCATCGCGTCTGGCCATCCTAGGTTTCTCATCGTGTCTGGCCATCCTAGGTTTGTGATTGGGCCTCGCCATCCTAGGATTCTCATTGCGTCTGGCTATCCTAGGTTTCTCATCGCGTCTGGCCATCCTAGGTTTCCCATTGTGTCTGGCCATCCTAGGTTTCTCATCGCGTCTGGCCATCCTTGGTTTGTGATCGGGTCTTGCCAGCCTAGGTTTCACATTGCGACTTCTCATCATATCTGGCTATCATAAGTTTCTCGTCCCGTCTGGCTATCCTCGTTTTTCGTCGCGTCTGTCCATCCTAGGATTATCATCGCATATGGGCATCCTAAGTTTGTGATTGGGTCTGGCCATCCTAGGTTTCTCATTGCGTCTCGCCAGCCTTGGTTTCACATTGCGTCTGGCCATTCTAGGTTTGTGATTAGGCCTGGCATCCTAGGATTCTCATTGCGTCTGGCCATCCTAGGTTTCTCATCGTGTCTGGCCATCCTAGGTTCCTCATCACGTCTGGCCATTCTAGGTTCCTCATCACGTCTGGCCAGCCTAGATTTCTCATTGTGTCTATCCATTCTAGGTTTCTCATTGCATTTGGCCATCTTAGGGTTCTCATCGCGTCTGGACATGCTAGGTTTCTCATCGTGTCTGGCCATCCTAGGTTTGTGATTGGGCTGGCCATCCTAGGATTCTCATTGCGTCTGGCCATCATTGGTTTCTCATCGCGTATGGCCATCCTAAGTCTGTGATTGGGTCTGGCCATCCTAGGTTTGTGATCGCGTCTGGCTATCCTAAGTTTCTCGTATCGTCTGGCTATCCTAGTTTTTTCCTCGCGTCTGGCCATCCTAGGTTTCTCATCACGTCTGGCCAGCCTAGATATCTCATTGTGTCCGGCCATCCTAGGTTTCTCATCGCGTCTGGCCATCCTAGGTTTGTGATCGTGTCTGGCCATCCTAGGTTTGTGATCTGGTCTGGCCATCATAGTTTTGTGATCTGGTCTGGCCATCCTAGCTTTCTCATCGCGCCTGGCCAGCCTAGGTTTCACATTGTGTCTTCTCATTGCGTCTTGCTATCCTAAGTTTCTCGTCCCGTTTGGCTATCCTAGTTTTTTCGTCGAGTCTGGCCATCCTAGGATTCTCATCGTGTCTGGCCATCCTAGGTTTCTCATTGCGTCTGGCCATCCTAGGTTTCTCATTGCGTCTGGCCATCCTAGGATTCTCATCGCGTCTGGCCATCCTAGGTTTTTCATCGTGTCTGGCCTTCTTAGGTTTGTCATCGCATATGGGCATCCTAGGTTTGTGATTGGGTCTGGCCATCCTAGGTTACTCATCACATCTGGCCAGCCTAGATTTCTCATTGTGTATAGCAATTCTAGGTTCCTCATTGCGTCTGGCCATCCTATGTTTCTTATCGTGTCTGGCAATCTTAGGTTTCTCATCGTGTCTGGCCATCCAAGGTTTCTCATCGCGTCTAGCCATCCTAAGGTTTGTCATCGCGTCTGGCCATCCTAGGTCTGTGATCGGGTCTGGCCAGCCTAGTTTTCACATTGCGTCTTCTCATCGCATCTGGCTATCCTAGTTTTTTCTTCGCTTCTGGCCATCCTAGGATTCTCATTGTGCATGGCCATCCTAAGTTTGTGATTGGGTCTGGCCATCCTAGGTTTCTCATTGTGTCTGGCCATCCTAGGTTTCTCATTGCGTCTGGCCAGCCTTGGTTTCTCATTGCGTCTGGCCATCATTGGTTTCTCATCGCGTATGGCCATCCTAGGTTTCTCATCGCGTCTGGCCATCCTAGGTTTCTCATCACGTTTGGCCATCCTAGGTTTCTCATCACGTCTGGCCATCCTAGGTTTTTCATCGCGTCTGGCAATCCTAGGTTTGTGATCGGGTCTGGCCAGCCTAGTTTTCACATTGCGTCTTCTCATCGCGTCTGGCTATCCTAGTTTTTTCGTCGCGTCTGGCCATCCTAGGATTCTCATCGCGTATGGCCATCCTAAGTTTGTGATTGGGCTGGCCATCCTAGGATTCTCATTGCGTCTGGCCATCATTGGTTTCTCATCGCGTATGGCCATCCTAGGTTTCTCATTGTGTGTGGCCATCCTAGGTTTCTCATCACGTCTGGCCATCCTAGGTTTTCCATTGCTTACGGACATCCTAGGTTTCTCATCGTGTCTGGCCATCCTAGGATTCTCATTGCGTATGGCCATCCTAAGTTTGTGATCTGGTCTGGCCATCCTAGTTTTCTCATCGCGCCTGGCCATTCTATGTTTCTCATCGCGTCTGGCTATCCTAGGTTCCTCATCGCGTCTGGCCATCCTAGGTTTCTCATCACGTCTGGCCATCCTAGGTTTCTCATCGTGTCTGGCCATCCTAGGTTTGTGATTGGGCCTCGCCATCCTAGGATTCTCATTGCGTCTGGCTATCCTAGGTTTCTCATCGCGTCTGGCCATCCTAGGTTTCCCATTGTGTCTGGCCATCCTAGGTTTCTCATCGCGTCTGGCCATCCTTGGTTTGTGATCGGGTCTTGCCAGCCTAGGTTTCACATTGCGACTTCTCATCATATCTGGCTATCATAAGTTTCTCGTCCCGTCTGGCTATCCTCGTTTTTCGTCGCGTCTGTCCATCCTAGGATTATCATCGCATATGGGCATCCTAAGTTTGTGATTGGGTCTGGCCATCCTAGGTTTCTCATTGCGTCTCGCCAGCCTTGGTTTCACATTGCGTCTGGCCATTCTAGGTTTGTGATTAGGCCTGGCATCCTAGGATTCTCATTGCGTCTGGCCATCCTAGGTCTCTCATCGTGTCTGGCCATCCTAGGTTCCTCATCACGTCTGGCCATTCTAGGTTCCTCATCACGTCTGGCCAGCCTAGATTTCTCATTGTGTCTATCCATTCTAGGTTTCTCATTGCATTTGGCCATCTTAGGGTTCTCATCGCGTCTGGACATGCTAGGTTTCTCATCGTGTCTGGCCATCCTAGGTTTGTGATTGGGCTGGCCATCCTAGGATTCTCATTGCGTCTGGCCATCATTGGTTTCTCATCGCGTATGGCCATCCTAAGTCTGTGATTGGGTCTGGCCATCCTAGGTTTGTGATCGCGTCTGGCTATCCTAAGTTTCTCGTATCGTCTGGCTATCCTAGTTTTTTCCTCGCGTCTGGCCATCCTAGGTTTCTCATCACGTCTGGCCAGCCTAGATATCTCATTGTGTCCGGCCATCCTAGGTTTCTCATCGCGTCTGGCCATCCTAGGTTTGTGATCGTGTCTGGCCATCCTAGGTTTGTGATCTGGTCTGGCCATCATAGTTTTGTGATCTGGTCTGGCCATCCTAGCTTTCTCATCGCGCCTGGCCAGCCTAGGTTTCACATTGTGTCTTCTCATTGCGTCTTGCTATCCTAAGTTTCTCGTCCCGTTTGGCTATCCTAGTTTTTTCGTCGAGTCTGGCCATCCTAGGATTCTCATCGCGTCTGGCCATCCTAGGTTTTTCATCGTGTCTGGCCTTCTTAGGTTTGTCATCGCATATGGGCATCCTAGGTTTGTGATTGGGTCTGGCCATCCTAGGTTACTCATCACATCTGGCCAGCCTAGATTTCTCATTGTGTATAGCAATTCTAGGTTCCTCATTGCGTCTGGCCATCCTATGTTTCTTATCGTGTCTGGCAATCTTAGGTTTCTCATCGTGTCTGGCCATCCAAGGTTTCTCATCGCGTCTAGCCATCCTAAGGTTTGTCATCGCGTCTGGCCATCCTAGGTCTGTGATCGGGTCTGGCCAGCCTAGTTTTCACATTGCGTCTTCTCATCGCATCTGGCTATCCTAGTTTTTTCTTCGCTTCTGGCCATCCTAGGATTCTCATTGTGCATGGCCATCCTAAGTTTGTGATTGGGTCTGGCCATCCTAGGTTTCTCATTGTGTCTGGCCATCCTAGGTTTCTCATTGCGTCTGGCCAGCCTTGGTTTCACATTGCGTCTGGCCATTCTAGGTTTGTGATTAGGCCTGGCATCCTAGGATTCTCATTGCGTCTGGCCATCATTGGTTTCTCATCGCGTATGGCCATCCTAGGTTTCTCATCGCGTCTGGCCATCCTAGGTTTCTCATCACGTTTGGCCATCCTAGGTTTCTCATCACGTCTGGCCATCCTAGGTTTTTCATCGCGTCTGGCAATCCTAGGTTTGTGATCGGGTCTGGCCAGCCTAGTTTTCACATTGCGTCTTCTCATCGCGTCTGGCTATCCTAGTTTTTTCGTCGCGTCTGGCCATCCTAGGATTCTCATCGCGTATGGCCATCCTAAGTTTGTGATTGGGCTGGCCATCCTAGGATTCTCATTGCGTCTGGCCATCATTGGTTTCTCATCGCGTATGGCCATCCTAGGTTTCTCATTGTGTGTGGCCATCCTAGGTTTCTCATCACGTCTGGCCATCCTAGGTTTTCCATTGCTTACGGACATCCTAGGTTTCTCATCGTGTCTGGCCATCCTAGGATTCTCATTGCGTATGGCCATCCTAAGTTTGTGATCTGGTCTGGCCATCCTAGTTTTCTCATCGCGCCTGGCCATTCTATGTTTCTCATCGCGTCTGGCTATCCTAGGTTCCTCATCGCGTCTGGCCATCCTAGGTTTCTCATCACGTCTGGCCATCCTAGGTTTTTCATCGCGTCTGGCCATCATAGTTTTATGATCTGGTCTGGCCGTCCTAGGATTCTCATCGCGTCTGGCCATCCTAGTTTTGTGATCTGGTCTGGCCATTCTAGATTTTTCATCGCACCTGGCCATCCTAGGTTTCTCATCGCGTCTAGCCATCAAAGGTTTCTCATCGCGTCTGGCCATCCTAGGTTTCTCATTGCATCTGGCCATCCTAGGTTTCTCATCACGTTTGGCCATCCTAGGTTTCTCATCACGTCAACAACAACAAGTATAGCCCAATCAAGATATTTTATTGTAAATCAAAACAATTAACTTTAAACAAAGAAAAAGGAATGAAGTATGAGAATGTCAAAATGTAAGGTTTATGTCAAGTGCATGAATGAGTAAATATGTGTGTGTGTGTGTGTGTGTGTGTGTGTGTGTGTGTTTGTGTGTGTGTGTGTGTAAATGACTGAGTGAAAACTAAGTAAAACTATAAAGGAACAAACAAAACAGGATCATACCTGGAGGAGCAGAGAGAGAGATAAGAGTGGTTAGAAGCAGTTTAAATAACCTGAGCCCAGGTGGCTCCAATCACTAATGACCCTCCTCTGCCTGCAATAGGAACCTCCCATGCAATGCAGAGGAGGCGCCGTAACACCCCCCTCCTTAAAATGAGGGTCCCACCCTCAGCCCAAAATTTGGCCCAACCTATTCAAACATTCCCCAAAAAAAATAAAAAAAATAAAAATTAAAAAAAATCCAGTCCCGGTTCCTAGCAATCGCCCCGTGTCCCCTGACTGACTGTCCGCCCCCCAAACTCAGCAGCCCTAAAACCTAGGGAGCAACTTAAGAGAAAAAAAAAACGCAGACAGCCCGCAGGGGTCATCAGAGAGAAAATACAAACTAAGTTAAAGGAGCACGGGACAGAGCATCAGCAATGATATTATCCCTACCACTAATGTGTCTAATATCAAGGTTGAATGGTTGCAGGAACAAAGCCCAACGCATCAGGCGCTGGTTGGGATTTTGCAAGGACTTCAGAAAAATGTGTGGATTATGGTCAGTGAACACAGTTAAAGGGGTCAAACCGGAACCAACATAGACCTCGAAGTGCTGTAAAGCCCAAATGAGACCTAAAGCCTCCTTTTCAATTACAGAATAGTTTTCCTGATACTTATTAAATTTCCGGGAGAAGAAACTGACTGGACACTCAACATTGTCATCATTTTCCTGGAGAAGCACAGCCCCGGCACCGATTTGACTGGCATCTACCTGCAATTTGAAAGGTTTCCCAAAATTCGGTGCTGCCAACACAGGTGCCAAACACAAAAGAGCCTTAACTGCATCAAATGCCTCTTGACACTGGGTGGACCAGATAAATTCAACCTTGGCCTTCAACAGGTTGGTCAGTGGGGACACTACTACCGAAATTTTTTTACAGAAAGCACGGTAGTACCCTGTCATTCCCAGGAAGCGCATCAGTTCTCTCTTTGTGGAAGGCTGTGGAAACTGCTTCACAGCCTGGACCTTGGCTTCCACGGGACAGACAAACCCCTGACCAACAACCTTGCCTAGGTATGTGACTGTAGCCTTGGCAAACTCACACTTTGCCAAATTAACAGTCAACCTGGCCCACACCAGTCTTTCGAACAAGGCTTGCACTCTCCAAACATGCTCCTCCCAGGTATCGGAGTAGACAACCACGTCGTCCAAATACACGGCACACCCTTCCAGACCTGAGACCACCCGATTCATCAGCCTTTGGAAGGTGGCTGGAGCATTGCGCAAACCAAAGGGCATCACTGTATACGAGAAAAAACCAGATGGAATTATAAAAGCAGCAATTTCACAAGCTCTTTTTGTAAGGGGTACCTGCCAATATCCCTTTAAAAGATCAAATTTGCTAACATACTTTGCTGACCCAACTTGATCAATACAGTCCTCCATCCTAGGAAGAGGGTAAAGGTCTGCTTTAGTAACATTGTTAACTTTTCTATAATCAGTGCAGGGTCTGAAAGTGGAATCAGACTTTTTTACCAGAAGACAAGGCGAAGCCCAACTTCAACAACATGGCTCAGCAATACCATTGTCCAACATATACTGTACCTCTGTTTCCAATTGCAGTCTCTTCTCCCATAATATTGGCCATACCAAGGCATCCCCTCAGACAAAAGTTTGACAATCTGAACTAAATTAACAAAACTACTAACCCAAATTAACTACAAAACAATAATCAAATAAGTCAAACTACAAGCAAACAAACAAATCAATAACAAGGCAAAGACAACATAGCCAAAACTTTAACCAACTATGAGAAATTGTCAAGTAAACTAAAATACTAAAGACAGGCTAAAGTATAATTAATTTTAACTTAAAGACGAGCCCCCACTTGTCACAAGCCGGCTCACCGCCTGTGGCAAAGAATGAGGAGACACCAACAACAAGTATAGGCCAATCAAGATATTTTATTGTAAATCAAAACAATTAACTTTAAACAAAGAAAAAGGAATGAAGTATGAGAATGTCAAAATGTAAGGTGTATGTCAAGTGCATGAATGTGTGTGTGTGTGTGTGTGTGTGTGTGTAAATGACTGAGTGAAAACTAAGTAAAACTATAAAGGAACAAACAAAACAGGATCATACCTGGAGGAGCAGAGAGAGAGATAAGAGTGGTTAGAAGCAGTATAAATACCCTGAGCCCAGGTGGCTCCAATCACTAACGACCCTCCTCTGCCTGCAGGAGGAACCTCCCCTGCAATGCAGAGGAGGGGCCGTAACACTAGGTTTATCATCGCTTCAGGGTATGCTAGTTTTCTCATCGCATCTGGCCATCCTAGGTTTGTGATCTGGTATGGCCAGCATAGTTTTGTGATCTGGTCTGGCCGTCCTAGGATTCTCATCGCGTCTGGCCATCCTATGTTTGTGATCTGGTCTGGCCATACTAGTTTTCTCATCGCGCCTGGCCATCCTATGTTTCTCATTGCGTCTGGCTATCCTAGGTTCCTCATCATGTCTGGCCAGCCTTGATTTCTCATTGTGTCTGTCCATTCTAGGTTTGTCATTGCGTATGGCCATCCTAGGTTTCTCATCGCGTCTGGCCATCCTAGGTTTCTCATTGAGTCTGGCCATCATAAGTTTCTCATCGCGTCTGGCCTTCTTAGGTTTGTCCTCGTGTCTGGCCATCATAGGGTTGTGATTGGGTCTGGCCAGCCTAGGATTCACATTGCGTCTTCTCATCGCGTCTGGCTATCCTAAGTTTGTGATCGGGTCTGGCCATCCTAGGTTTGTGATCGGGTCTGGCCATCCTAGGTTTCTCATCGCGTCTGCCCATCCTAGGTTTCCCATTGCGTCTGGACATCCTAGGTTTCTCATCGCGTCTGGCCATCCTAGGATTCTCATCGTGTATGGCCATCCTAAATTTGTGATTTGGTCTGGCCATCCTAGGTTTCTCATTGTGTCTGGCCATTCTAGGTTTCTCATCGCGTCTGGCCATCCTAGGTTTCTCATCGCGTCTGGCTATTCTATGTTTCTCATCGCGTCTGGCCATCCTAGGTTTGTTATCGGGTCTGGCCATCCTAGTTTTCACATTGCATCTTCTCGTCGTGTCTGGCCATCCTAGCTTTGTGATTGGCTCTGCCCAAACTAGGTTTCCCATCGCGTCTGGCCATCCTAGGTTTCACATTGCGTCTTCTCATCGCGTCTGACTATCCTAAGTCTCTTGTCCCGTCTGGCTATCCTAATTTTTTCGTCGCGTCTGGTCATCCTAGGTTTTTTATCGTGTCTGACTATCCTAGCTCTCTCATCGCGTCTAGCCACCCTAGGTTTGTCATCTGGCCTGGCCATCCCAGGTTTCGCATCGCATCTTGCCATCTTAGGTTTGGGATCAGGTCTGGCCATCCTAGGTTTCTCATTGCGTCTGGCCATCCTAGGTTTGTGATCGGGTCTGGCCATCCTAGGTTTCTCATCGCGTCTGGCCATCCTAGGTTTCCTGTTGCGTCTGGACATCCTAGGCTTCTCATCGCGTCTGGCCATCCTAGGCTTCTCATCGCTTCTGGCTATCCTAGGTTCCTCATCATGTCTGGCCAGCCTAGATTTCTCATTGTGTCTGTCCATTGTAGGTTTGTCATTGTATCTGGCCATCCTAGGTTTCTCATCGCGTCTGGCCATCCTAGGTTTCTCATCACGTTTGGCCATTCTAGGTTTCTCACCACGTCTGGCCATCCTAGGTTTTTCATCGCGTCTGGCCATCATAGTTTTGTGATCTGGTCTGGCCGTCCTAGGATTCTCATCGCGTCTGGCCATCCTAGGTTTGTGATCTGGTCTGGCCATCCTAGTTGTCTCATCGCGCCTGGCCATCCTATGTTTCTCATCGCGTCTGGCCATTCTAGGTTTCTCATCGCGTCTGGCCGTTCTAGATTTTTCATCGCACCTGGCCATCCTAGGTTTCTCATCGCGTCCGGCCCTCCTAGATTTCGTATTGCATCTGTCCATGTTAGGTTTGGGATTGGGTCTGGCCATCGTAGGTCTCTCATCGCGTCTAGCCATCAAAGGATTCTCATCGCGTCTGGCCATCCTAGGTTTCTCATTGCATCTGGCCATCATAGGTTTCTCATCGCGTCTGGCCAACCTAGGTTTGTCATCGATTCTGGCCTTTCTAAGGTTTGTCCTCGCGTCTGGACATCCTAGGGTTGTGATCGGGTCTGGCCAGCCTAGGTTTCACATTGCGTCTTCTCTTCGCGTCTGGCTATCCTAAGTTTCTCGTCCCATCTGGATATCCTAGTTTTTCGTCGCGTCTGGCCATCCTAGGATTCTCATTGCGTATGGCAATCCTAGGTTTGTGATCGGGTCTGGCCGTCCTAGCTCTCTCATCGCGTCTAGCCACCCTAGGTTTCTCATCTGGACTGGCCATCCCAGGTTTCGCATCGCATCTTGCCATCTTAGGTTTGGGATCGGGTCTGGCCATCCTAGTTTTCTCATCGCATCTGGCCATCATAGGTTTGTGATCGAGTCTGGCCCTCTTAAGTTTCTGATCGTGTCTGGCCATCCTAGGTTTGTGATCTGGTCTGGCCATCATAGTTTTGTGATCTGGTCTGGCCATACTAGTTTTCTCATCACGCCTGGCCATCCTATGTTTCTCATCGCGTCTGGCTATCCTAGTTTCCTCATTGTGTCTGGCCATTCTAGGTTTGTGATCGCGTCTGACCAGCCTAGTTTTCACATTGCGTCTTCTCATCGCGTCTGGCTATCCTAGTTTTTTCTTCGCGTCTGGCCATCCTAGGTCTCTCATCACGTCTGGCCATCCTAGGTTCCTCGTCACATCAGGCCAGCCTAGATTTCACATTGTGTCTGGCCATTCTAGGTTTCTCATTGCGTTTGGCCATCTTAGGTTTCTCATCACGTCTGTCCATCCTCGGTTTCTCATAGCGTCTGGCCATCCTAGGTTTGTGATTGGGCCTGGCCATCCTAGGATTCTCATTGCGTCTGGCTATCCTAGGTTTCTCATCACGTATGGCCATCCTAGGTTTCTCATCGTGTCTGGCCATCCTAGGTTTCTCATTGCGTCTGGCCATCCTAAGATTTGTCAACGTGTCTGGCCTTCTTAGGTTTGTCATCGCGTCTGGCAATCCTAAGTTTGTGATTGGGTCTGGCCATCCTAGGTTTCTCATTGTGTCTTGCCATTCTAGGTTCCTCATTGCGTCTGGCCATCCTAGGATTCTCATCGCGTCTGGCCATCCTAGGTTTGTGATTGGGCCTGGCCATCCTAGGATTCTCATCGCGTCTGGCCATCCTAGGTTTCTCATCACGTCTGGCCATCCTAGGTTTCTCATCGCGCATGGCCATCCTAGGTTTCTCATCGCGTCTGGCTATTCTATGTTGCTCTTCGTGTCTGGCCATCCTAGGTTTGTGATCTGGTTTGGCCATCCTAGGTTTATCATCGCTTCAGGCTATCCTAGTTTTCTCATCGCATCTGGCCATCTTAGGTTTGTGTTCTGGTCTGGCCATCATAGTTTTGTGATCTGGTCTGGCCGTTCTAGGATTCTCATCGCGTCTGGCCATCCTAGGTTTTTGACCTGGTCTGGCCATAATAGTTTTGTGATCTGGTCCGGCCGTCCTAGGATTCTCATCGCGTCTGGCCATCCTAGGTTTGTGATCTGGTCTGGCCATCCTATCTTTCTCATCGCGTCTGGCCATCCTAAGGTTTGTCATCGTTTCTGGCCTTCTTAGGTTTGTTATCGCGTCTGGCCATCCTAGGTTTGTGATCGGGTCTGGCAGCCTAAGTTTGAGATAGGGTCTGGCCATCCTCGGTTTCTCATTGTGTCTGGCTATCCTAGGTTTCTCATTGCGTTTGGCCATCCTAGGATTCTCATCGCGTATGGCCATCCTAATTTTGAGATTGGGTCTGGCCATCCTAGGTTTCTCATTGCGTCTGGCCATCCTATGTTTCTCATCGCGTCTGGCCATCCTATGTTTCTCATAGCGTCTGGCCATCCTAGGTTTGTGATTGGGCCTGGCCATCCTAGGATTCTCATTGCGTCTGGCTATCCTATGTTTGTGATCGGGTCTGTCCAGCCTAGTTTTCACATTGCGTCTTCTCATCGCGTCTGGCTATCCTAGTTTTTTCGTCGCGTCTGGCCATCCTAGGATTCTCATCACGTATGGCCATCCGAAGTTTGTGATTGGGTCTGGCCATCCTAGGTTTCTCATTGCGTCTGGCCATCCTAGGATTCTCATCGCGTGTGGCCATCCGAAGTTTGTGATTGGGTCTGGCCATCCTAGATTTCTCATCGTGTCTTGCTATTCTAGGTTCCTCATTGCGTCTGGCCATCCTAGGATTCTCATTGCGTCTGGCCATCCTAGGTTTATCATTGCTTCAGGCTATCCTATTTTTCTCATCGCGCCTGGCCATCCTATCTTTCTCATCGCGTCTGGCCATCCTAGGATTATCATCGCATATGGGCATCCTAAGATTGTGATTGGGTCTGGCCATCCTAGTTTTGTCATCGCGTCTGGCCATCCTAGGTTTGTGATCGGGTCTGGCCAGCCTAAGTTTGAGATTGGGTCTGGCCATCCTAGGTTTTTCATTGTGTCTTGCCATTCTAGGTTCCTCATTGCGTTTGGCTATCCTAGGTTTCTCATCACGTCTGGCCATCCTAGGTTTCTCATCGTGTCTGGCCATCCTAGGTTTCTCATCGTGTCTGGCCATCCTAGGTTTCTCATCGTGTCTGGCCATCCTAGGTTCCTCATCACGTCTGCCCATCCTAGGTTCCTCATCACGTCTGGCCATCCTAGGTTTTTCATCGCGTCTGGCCATCCTATGTTTCTCATTGCGTCTGGCCATCCTAGGATTCTCATTGCGTCTGGCTATCCTAGGTTTCTCATCACGTCTGCCCATCCTAGATTCCTCATCACGTCTGGCCATCCTAGGTTTCTCATCGCGTCTGGCCATCCTATGTTTCTCATTGCGTCTGGCCATCCTAGGATTCTCATCGTGTCTGGCCATCCTAGGTTTCTCATAGCGTCTGGCCATCCTAGGTTTGTGATTGGGCCTGGCCATCCTAGGATTCTCATTGCGTCTGGCCATCCTAGGTTTGTGATTGGGCCTGGCCATCCTAGGATTCTCATTGCGTCTGGCTATCCTAGGTTTCTCATCACGTATGGCCATCCTAGGTTTCTCATCGTGTCTGGCCATCCTAGGTTTCTCATCGCGTCTGGCCATCCTAAGATTTGTCATCGTGTCTGGCAATCCTAGGTTTGTGATCAGGTCTGGCCAGCCTAGTTTTCACATTGCGTCTTCTCATCACGCCTGGCCATCCTAGGTTTCTCATCGCGCCTGGCCATCCTATGATTCTCATCACGTCTGGCCATAATAGTTTTGTGATCTGGTCTGGCCGTCCTAGGATTCTCATCGTGTCTTGCCATTCTAGGTTCCTCATTGCGTCTGGCCATCCTAGGATTCTCATTGCGTCTGGCCATCCTATGTTTCTCATCGCGTCTGGCTATTCTATGTTTCTCTTCGCGTCTGGCCATCCTAGGTTTGTGATCTGGTCTGGCCATCCTAGGTTTATCATCGCTTCAGGCTATCCTAGTTTTCTCATTGCATCTGGCCATCCTAGGTTTGTGATCGAGTCTAGCCATCTTAGGCTTCTGATCGTGTCTGGCCATCCTAGGTTTGTGATCTGGTCTGGCCATCCTAGGTTTGTGATCTGGTCTGGCCATAATAGTTTTGTGATCTGGTCTGGCCGTCCTAGGATTCTCATTGTGTCTTGCCATTCTAGGTTCCTCATTGCGTCTGGCCATCCTAGGATTCTCATCGCGTCCGGCCATCCTAGGTTTCTCATCGCGTCTGGCTATTCTATGTTGCTCTTCGCGTCTGGCCATCCTAGGTTTGTGATCTGGTCTGGCCATCCTAGGTTTCTCATAGCGTCTGGCCATCCTAGGTTTCTCATCGCGCATGGCCATCCTAGGTTTCTCATCGCGTCTGGCTATTCTATGTTGCTCTTCGCGTCTGGCCATCCTAGGTTTGTGATCTGGTCTGGCCATCCTAGGTTTGTGATCTGGTCTGGCCATAATAGTTTTTGATCTGGTCTGGCCGTCCTAGGATTCTCATCGTGTCTTGCCATTCTAGGGTCCTCATTGCGTCTGGCCATCCTCGGATTCTCATCGCGTCTGGCCATCTTAGGTTTCTCATCGCGTCTGTCAATCCTAGGTTTGTGATCGGGTCTGGCCAGCCTAGTTTTCACATTGAGTCTTCTCATCGCGTCTGGCTATCCTAGTTTTTTCGTCGCGTCTGGCCATCCTAGGATTCTCATCACGTATGGCCATTCTAAGTTTGTGATTGGGTCTGGCCATCCTAGGTTTCTCATTGTGTCTGGCCATCCTAGGTTTCTCATTGAGTCTGGCCATCCTAGGATTCTTATCGCGTGTGGCCATCCTAAGTTTGTGATCTGGTCTGGCCATCCTAGGTTTATCATCGCTTCAGGCTATCCTATTTTTCTCATTGCATCTGGCCATCCTAGGTTTGTGATCGAGTCTGGCCATCTTAGGCTTCTGATCGTGTCTGGCCATCCTAGTTTTGTGATCTGGTCTGGCCATCCTAGGTTTGTGATCTGGTCTGGCCATAATAGTTTTTGATCTGGTCTGGCCGTCCTAGGATTCTCATCGTGTCTTGCCATTCTAGGGTCCTCATTGCGTCTGGCCATCCTCGGATTCTCATCGCGTCTGGCCATCTTAGGTTTCTCATCGCGTCTGGCTATTCTATGTTTCTCATTGCGTCTGGCCATCCTAAGATTTGTCAACGTGTCTGGCCTTCTTAGGTTTGTCATCGCGTCTGTCAATCCTAGGTTTGTGATCGGGTCTGGCCAGCCTAGTTTTCACATTGAGTCTTCTCATCGCGTCTGGCTATCCTAGTTTTTTCGTCGCGTCTGGCCATCCTAGGATTCTCATCACGTATGGCCATCCTAGGTTTCTCATTGAGTCTGGCCATCCTAGGATTCTCATCGCGTGTGGCCATCCTAAGTTTGTGATTGGGTCTGGCCATCCTAGATTTCTCATCGTGTCTTGCCATTCTAGGTTCCTCATTGCTTCTGGCCATCCTAGGATTCTCATCGCGTCTGGCGATCCTAGGTATCTGATTGGGCCTGGCCATCCTAGGATTCTCATTGCGTCTGGCCATCTTAGGTTTCTCATCGTGTCTGGCCATCCTAGGTTTCTCATCACGTCTGGCCATCCTAGGTTTCTCATCGCGCATGGCCATCCTAGGTTTCTCATCGCGTCTGGCTATTCTATGTTGCTCTTCGCGTCTGGCCATCCTAGGTTTGTGATCTGGTCTGGCCATCCTAGGTTTATCATCGCTTCAGGCTATCCTAGTTTTCTCATCGCATCTGGCCATCCTAGGTTTGTGTTCTGGTCTGGCCATCACAGTTTTGTGATCTGGTCTGGCCGTTCTAGGATTCTCATCGCGTCTGGCAATCCTAGGTTTGTGATCTGGTCTGGCCATAATAGTGTTGTGATCTGGTCTGGCCTTCCTAGGATTCTCATCGCGTCTGGCCATCCTAGGTTTGTGATCTGGTCTGACCATCCTATTTTTCTCATCGCGCCTGGCCATCCTAAGGTTTGTCATCATTTCTGGCCTTCTTAGGTTTGTTATCGCGTCTGGCCATCCTATGTTTGTGATCGGGTCTGGCCAGCCTAAGTTTGAGATTGGGTCTGGCCATCCTAGGTTTCTCATTGTGTCTGGCTATCCTAGGTTTCTCATTGCGTCTGGCCATCCTAGGATTCTCATCGCGTATGGCCATCCTAATTTTGAGATTGGGTCTGGCCATCCTAGGTTTCTCATTGTGTCTTGCCATTCTAGGTTCCTCATTGCGTCTGGCCATCCTATGTTTCTCATCGCGTCTGGCCATCCTATGTTTCTCATCGCATCTGGCCATCCTAGGTTTGTGATTGGGCCTGGCCATCCTAGGATTCTCATTGCGTCTGGCTATCATAGTTTTTTCGTCGTGTCTGGCCATCCTAGGTTTCTCATTGCGTCTGGCCATCCTAGGATTCTCACCGCGTGTGGTCATCCGAAGTTTGTGATTGGGTCTGGCCATCCTAGATTTCTCATCGTGTCTTGCTATTCTAGGTTCCTCATTGCGTCTGGCCATCCTAGGATTCTCATTGCGTCTAGCCATCCTAGGTTTATCATCGCTTCGGGCTATCCTAGTTTCCTCATCGCATCTGGCCATCCTAGCTTTGTGATTGGCTCTGCCCAAACTAGGTTTCCCATCGCGTCTGGCCATCCTAGGTTTCTCATCACGTCTGGCCATCGCGTCTGGCCATCCTAGGTTTCACATTGCGTCTTCTCATCGCATCTGGCTATCCTAAGTTTCTTGTCCCGTCTGGCTATCCTAGTTTTTTCGTCGCGTCTGGTCATCCTAGGTTTTTTATCTTGTCTGACTATCCTAGCTCTCTCATCGCGTCTAGCCACCCTAGGTTTGTCATCTGGCCTGGCCATCCCAGGTTTCGCATCGCATCTTGCCATCTTAGGTTTGGGATCAGGTCTGGCCATCCTAGGTTTCTCATTGCGTCTCTGGCCATCCTAGGTTTCTCATCGCGTCTGGCCATCCTAGGATTCTCATCGAGTGTGGACATCCTAAGTTTGTGATCGTGTCTGGCCATCCTAGGTTTCTAATCGTGTCTGGCCATCCTAAGTTTGTGATCGGGTCTGGCCATCCTAGGTTTCTCATCGCGTCTGGCCATCCTAGTTTTCTCATCGCGTCTGGCTATTCTATGTTTCTCATGGCGTCTGGCCATCCTAGGTTTGTTATCGGGTCCGGCCATCCTAGCTTTCACATTGCGTCTTCTTGTCGCGTCTGGTCATCCTAGCTTTGTGATTGGCTCTGCCCAAACTAGGTTTCCCATCGCGTCTGGCCATCCTAGGTTTCTCATCACGTCTGGCCATCGCGTCTGGCCATCCTAGGTTTCACATTGCGTCTTCTCATCGCGTCTGGCTATCCTAAGTTTCTCGTCCCGTCTGGCTATCCTAGTTTTTTTGTCGCGTCTGGCCACCCTAGGATTCTCATCGTATATGGGCATCCTAAGTTTGTGATTGGTTCTGGCCATCCTAGGTTTCTCATTGTGTCTGACCATCCTATGTTTCTCATCACGTCTGGCCATCCTAGGTTTCTCATTGCGTCTGGCCATCCTAGGTTTCTCATCACGTCTGGCCATCCTAGGTTTCTCATTGTGTCTGACCATCCTAGTTTCCTCATCACGTCTGGCCATCCTAGGTTCCTCATCATGTATTGCCAGCCTAGATTTCTCATTGTGTCTGTCCATTCAAGGTTTCTCATTGCGTCTGGCCATCCTATGTTTCTCACCGCGTCTGGCCATCCTAGGTTTCTCATCGCGTATGGCCATCCGAAGTTTGTGATTGGGTCTGGCCATCCTAGGTTTCTCATCGCGTATGGCCATCCGAAGTTTGTGATTGGGTCTGGCCATCCTAGGTTTCTCATCGCGTCTGCCCATCCTATGTTTCTCATTGCGTCTGTCTATCCTTTGTTTTTCATAACGCCTGGCCATCCTAGGTTTCTCATCGCGTCTGGCCGTCCTAGGTTTGTGATCGAGTCTGGCCATCTTAGGTTTCTGATCGTGTCTGGCCATCCTAGGTTTGTGATCTGGTCTGGCCATCATAGTTTTGTGATCTGGTCTGGCCATTCTAGGATTCTCATCGCGTCTGGCCATCCTAGGTTTCTCATCGCGTCTGGCCATTCTAGGTTTCTCATCGCGTCTGGCCATTCTAGGTTTCTCATCGCGTCTGGCCGTCCTAGGTCTGTCATCGCGTCTGGTCTTCTTAGGTTTGTCCTCGCGTCTGGCCATCCTAGGTTTGTGATCGGGTCTGGCCAGCGTAGGTTTCACATTGCGTCTTCTCATCGCGTCTGGCTATCCTAAGTTTCTCATCGCATATGGGCATCCTAAGTTTGTGATTGGGTCTGGCCATCCTAGCTTTCTCATCGTGTCTGACCATCCTAGGTTTCTCATCACGTCAGGCCATCCTAGGATTCTCATCGTGTATGGCCATCCTAAGTTTGTGATCGGGTCTGGCCATCCTAGATTTCTCATTGTGTCTGTCCATTCAAGGTTTCTTATCACGTCTGGCCATCCTAGGGTTCCTCATCACGTCTGGCCATCCTAGGTTTCTCATCGCGTCTGGCCATCCTAGGTTTCACAATGCGTCTTCTCATCGCGTCTGGCTATCCTAAGTTTCTCGTCCCGTCTGGCTATCCTAGTTTTTTCGTCGCGTCTGGCCATCCTAGGATTCTCATCACGCCTGGCCATCCTAGGTTTCTCATCGCGTCTGGCCCTCCTAGTTTTCGCATCGCATCTGGCCATCTTAGGTTTATCATCGCTTCAGGCTATCCTAGGTTTCTCATCGCATCTGGCCATCCTAGGTTTGTGATCGAGTCTGGCCATCTTAGGTTTCTGATAGTGTCTGGCCATCCTAGGTTTGTGATCGGGTCTGGCCATCCTAGATTTCTCATTGCGTCTGTCCATTCAAGGTTTCTTATCACGTCTGGCCATCCTAGGTTCCTCATCACGTCTGGCCATCAAAGGTTTCTCATCGCGTCTGGCCATCCTAGGTTTCTTATTGCATCTGGCCATCATAGGTTTCTCATCGCGTCTGGCCATCCTAGGTTTGTCATCGCGTCTGGCCTTCTTAGGTTTGTCCTCGCGTCTGGCTATCCTAGGTTCCTCATCATGTCTGGCCAGCCTTGATTTCTCATTGTGTCTGGCCATCCTATGTTTCTCATTGCATCTGGCCATCATAAGTTTCTCATCGCGTCTGGCCATCCTAGGTTTCTCATTGTGTCTGGCCTTCCTAGTTTCCTCATCACGTCTGGCCATCCTTGGTTTGTGATCTTTTCTGGCAGTCCTAGGTTTCTCGTCGCGTCTGGCCATCCTATGTTCGTGATTGGGTCTGGCCATCCTAGCTTTCTCATCGTGTCTGACCATCCTAGTTTTCTCATCGCGTCTGGCTATTCTATGTTTCTCATGGCGTCTGGCCATCCTAGGTTTGTTATCGGGTCCGGCCATCCTAGCTTTCACATTGCGTCTTCTTGTCGCGTCTGGTCATCCTAGCTTTGTGATTGGCTCTGCCCAAACTAGGTTTCCCATCGCGTCTGGCCATCCTAGGTTTCTCATCACGTCTGGCCATCGCGTCTGGCCATCCTAGGTTTCACATTGCGTCTTCTCATCGCGTCTGGCTATCCTAAGTTTCTCGTCCCGTCTGGCTATCCTAGTTTTTTTGTCGCGTCTGGCCACCCTAGGATTCTCATCGTATATGGGCATCCTAAGTTTGTGATTGGTTCTGGCCATCCTAGGTTTCTCATTGTGTCTGACCATCCTATGTTTCTCATCACGTCTGGCCATCCTAGGTTTCTCATTGCGTCTGGCCATCCTAGGTTTCTCATCACGTCTGGCCATCCTAGGTTTCTCATTGTGTCTGACCATCCTAGTTTCCTCATCACGTCTGGCCATCCTAGGTTCCTCATCATGTATTGCCAGCCTAGATTTCTCATTGTGTCTGTCCATTCAAGGTTTCTCATTGCGTCTGGCCATCCTATGTTTCTCACCGCGTCTGGCCATCCTAGGTTTCTCATCGCGTATGGCCATCCGAAGTTTGTGATTGGGTCTGGCCATCCTAGGTTTCTCATCGCGTATGGCCATCCTAGGTTTCTCATCGCGTATGGCCATCCGAAGTTTGTGATTGGGTCTGGCCATCCTAGGTTTCTCATCGCGTCTGCCCATCCTATGTTTCTCATTGCGTCTGTCTATCCTTTGTTTTTCATAACGCCTGGCCATCCTAGGTTTCTCATCGCGTCTGGCCGTCCTAGGTTTGTGATCGAGTCTGGCCATCTTAGGTTTCTGATCGTGTCTGGCCATCCTAGGTTTGTGATCTGGTCTGGCCATCATAGTTTTGTGATCTGGTCTGGCCATTCTAGGATTCTCATCGCGTCTGGCCATCCTAGGTTTCTCATCGCGTCTGGCCATTCTAGGTTTCTCATCGCGTCTGGCCATTCTAGGTTTCTCATCGCGTCTGGCCGTCCTAGGTCTGTCATCGCGTCTGGTCTTCTTAGGTTTGTCCTCGCGTCTGGCCATCCTAGGTTTGTGATCGGGTCTGGCCAGCGTAGGTTTCACATTGCGTCTTCTCATCGCGTCTGGCTATCCTAAGTTTCTCATCGCATATGGGCATCCTAAGTTTGTGATTGGGTCTGGCCATCCTAGCTTTCTCATCGTGTCTGACCATCCTAGGTTTCTCATCACGTCAGGCCATCCTAGGATTCTCATCGTGTATGGCCATCCTAAGTTTGTGATCGGGTCTGGCCATCCTAGATTTCTCATTGTGTCTGTCCATTCAAGGTTTCTTATCACGTCTGGCCATCCTAGGGTTCCTCATCACGTCTGGCCATCCTAGGTTTCTCATCGCGTCTGGCCATCCTAGGTTTCACAATGCGTCTTCTCATCGCGTCTGGCTATCCTAAGTTTCTCGTCCCGTCTGGCTATCCTAGTTTTTTCGTCGCGTCTGGCCATCCTAGGATTCTCATCACGCCTGGCCATCCTAGGTTTCTCATCGCGTCTGGCCCTCCTAGTTTTCGCATCGCATCTGGCCATCTTAGGTTTATCATCGCTTCAGGCTATCCTAGGTTTCTCATCGCATCTGGCCATCCTAGGTTTGTGATCGAGTCTGGCCATCTTAGGTTTCTGATAGTGTCTGGCCATCCTAGGTTTGTGATCGGGTCTGGCCATCCTAGATTTCTCATTGCGTCTGTCCATTCAAGGTTTCTTATCACGTCTGGCCATCCTAGGTTCCTCATCACGTCTGGCCATCAAAGGTTTCTCATCGCGTCTGGCCATCCTAGGTTTCTTATTGCATCTGGCCATCATAGGTTTCTCATCGCGTCTGGCCATCCTAGGTTTGTCATCGCGTCTGGCCTTCTTAGGTTTGTCCTCGCGTCTGGCTATCCTAGGTTCCTCATCATGTCTGGCCAGCCTTGATTTCTCATTGTGTCTGGCCATCCTATGTTTCTCATTGCATCTGGCCATCATAAGTTTCTCATCGCGTCTGGCCATCCTAGGTTTCTCATTGTGTCTGGCCTTCCTAGTTTCCTCATCACGTCTGGCCATCCTTGGTTTGTGATCTTTTCTGGCAGTCCTAGGTTTCTCATCGCGTCTGGCCATCCTATGTTCGTGATCGGGTCTGGCCTTCTTAGGTTTGTCATCGTGTCTGGCCTTCTTAGGTTTGTCATCGCGTCTGGCCATCTTAGGTTTGGGATCGGGTCTGGCCATCCTAGGTTTCTCATCGCGTCTGGCCTTCCTAGGTTTTTTATCGCGTCTGACCGACCTAGCTCTCTCATCGCGTCTTGCCATCCTAGGTTTCTCATCTGGACTGTCCATCTCAGGTTTCTCATCGCATCTAGCAAACCTAGGTTTCTCATCGCATCTGGCCATCCTAGGTTTCTCATCGCTTCTGGCTATTCTATGTTTCTCATCGCGTCTGGCCATCCTAGGTTTGTGATCGAGTCTGGCCATCTTAGTTTTGTCCTCGCGTCTGGCAGTCCTAGGTTTGTGATCGGGTCTGGCCAGCGTAGGTTTCACATTGCGTCTTCTCATCGCGTCTGGCTATCCTAAGTTTCTCGTCCCGTCTGGCTATCCTAGTTTTTTTGTCGCGTCTGGCCATCCTAGGATTCTCATCGTATATGGGCATCCTAAGTTTGTGATTGGGTCTGGCCATCCTAGGTTTCTCATTGTATCTGACCATCCTAGGTTTCTCATCACATCTGGCCATCCTAGGTTTCTCATTGCGTCTGGCCATCCTAGGATTCTCATCGCGTATGGACATCTTAAGTTTTTGATCGGGTCTGGTCATCCTAGGTTTCTCATTGTGTCTGGCCATCCTAGTTTCCTCATCACGTCTGGCCATCCTAGGTTCCTCATCATGTATTGCCAGCCTAGATTTCTCATTGTGTCTGTCCATTCAAGGTTTCTCATTGCGTCTGGCCATCCTATGTTTCTCACCGCGTCTGGCCATCCTAGGATTCTCATTGTGTCTGGCCATCCTAGGTTTGTGATTGGGCTGGCCATCCTAGGATTCTCATTGTGTCTGCTCATCCTAGGTTTCTCATCGCGTCTGGCCATTCTAGGTTTCTCATCGTGTCTGGCCATCCTAGGTTTCTCATTGCGTCTGGCCATCCTAGGTTTCTCATCGCGTCTGGCCATCCTAGGTTTCTCATCGCGTATGGCCATCCGAAGTTTGTGATTGGGTCTGGCCATCCTAGGTTTGTGATTGGGCCTGGCCATCCTAGGTTTCGCATTGCACCTGGCCAGCCTAGGTTTCTCATCGCGTCTGGCCATCTTAGGTTTCTGATCGTGTCTGGCCATCCTAGGCTTGTGATCTGGTCTTGCCATCATAGCTTTGTGATCTGGTCTGGCCTTCTTAGGTTTGTCCTCGCGTCTGGCCATCCTAGGTTTGTGATCGGGTCTGGCCAACCTAGGTTTCACATTGCGTCTTCTCATCGCGTCTGGCTATCCTAAGATTCTCGTCCCATCTGGATACCCTAGTTTTTTCGTCGCGTCTGGCCATCCTAGGATTCTCATCGCGTATGGCCATCCTAGGTTTCACAATGCGTCTTCTCATCACGTCTGGCTATCCTAAGTTTCTCGTCCCGTCTGGCTATCCTAGTTCTTTCGTCGCGTCTGGTCATTTTACGTTTTTTATCGCGTCTGACCGTCCTAGCTCTCTCATTGCGTCTAGCCACCCTAGGTTTCTCATCTGGCCTGGCCATCCCAGGTTTTAAATCGCATCTTGCCATCTTAGGTTTGGGATCGGGTCTGGCCATCCTAGGTTTCTCATCGCGTCTGGTCATCCTAGGTTTCCCATTGCGTCTGGACATCCTAGATTTCTCACCACGTCTGGCCATCCTAGGTTTCCCATTGCGTCTGGCCATCCTAGGATTCTCATCGCGTATGGCCATCCTAGGTTTGTGATCTGGTCTGGCTATCCTAGTTTTCTCATCGCGTCTGGCCATCCTAGGTTTGTGATCTGGTCTGGCCATACTAGTTTTCTCATCGCGCCTGGCCATGCTATGTTTCTCATCGCGTCTGGCTATCCTAGGTTCCTCATCATGTCTGGCCAGCCTTGATTTCTCATTGTGTCTGGCCATCCTAGGTTTCTCATTGCATCTGGCCATCATAAGTTTCTCATCGCGTCTGGCCATCCTAGGTTTCTCATTGTGTCTGGCCATCCTAGTTTCCTCATCACGTCTGGCCATCCTTGGTTTGTGATCTTTTCTGGCAGTCCTAGGTTTCTCATCGCGTCTGGCCATCCTAAGTTCGTGATCGGGTCTGGCCTTCTTAGGTTTGTCATCGTGTCTGGCCTTCTTAGGTTTGTCATCGCGTCTGGCCATCTTAGGTTTGGGATCGGGTCTGGCCATCCTAGGTTTCTCATCGCGTCTGGCCTTCCTAGGTTTTTTATCGCGTCTGACCGACCTAGCTCTCTCATCGCGTCTTGCCATCCTAGGTTTCTCATCTGGACTGTCCATCTCAGGTTTCTCATCGCATCTAGCAAACCTAGGTTTCTCATCGCATCTGGCCATCCTAGGTTTCTCATCGCTTCTGGCTATTCTATGTTTCTCATCGCGTCTGGCCATCCTAGGTTTGTGATCGAGTCTGGCCATCTTAGTTTTGTCCTCGCGTCTGGCAGTCCTAGGTTTGTGATCGGGTCTGGCCAGCGTAGGTTTCACATTGCGTCTTCTCATCGCGTCTGGCTATCCTAAGTTTCTCGTCCCGTCTGGCCATCCTAGGTTTCTCATCACGTCTGACCATCCTAGGTTTTTGGTCTGATCTGGCTATCCTAGGTTTCTAATCGCGTCTGGCCATCCTAGGTTTCTCATTACTTCTGGCCATCCTAAGTTTGTGATCGGGTCTGGCCATCTTAGGTTTCTCATCGTGTCTGGCCATCCTAGTTTTCTCATTGCATCTGGCCATCCTAGGATTCTCATCGCGTATGGCCATCCTATTTTTGTGATAGGGTATGGCCATCCTAGGTTTCTCATCACGTCTGGCCATCCTAGGTTTCTCATCGCGTCTGGCCATCCTAGGTGTGTGATTGGGTCTGGCCATCCTAGGTTTCTCATTGCGTCTTCCCATCGCGTCTGGTTGTCCTAAGTTTCTAATCCCATCTGGCTATGTGAGATGTTTCATCTCGTCTGTCCATCCTAGGATTCTCATCGCGTATGGCCATCCTAAGTTTGTAATCAGGTCTGGCCATCTTAGGTTTCTCATCGTGTCTGGCCATCCTAGTTTTCTCATTGCATCTGGCCATCCTAGGATTCTCATCGCGTATGGCCATCCTAGGTGTGTGATTGGGTCTGGCCATCCTAGGTTTCTCATTGCGTCTTCCCATCGCGTCTGGTTGTCCTAAGTTTCTAATCCCGTCTGGCTATGTGAGATGTTTCATCTCGTCTGTCCATCCTAGGATTCTCATCGCGTATGGCCATCCTAGGTTTGTGATCTGGTCTGACCATCCTAAGTTTGTAATCGGGTCTGGCCATCCTAGGTTTCTCATTGTGTCTGGCCGTCCTAGGTTTCGCATCACGTCTGGCCATCCTAGGCTTGTCATCGAGTCTGGTCCTCTTAGGTTTGTCATCGCGTCTGGCCATCCCAGGTTTGTGATCGGGTGTGAGCAGCTTAAGTTTCAAATTGCGTCTTCTCAACGCGTCTGGCTATCCTATTTTTCTCACAACGTATTGCCAGCCTAGGTTTCTCATCACTTCAGGCCATCCTATTTTTCTCATCGCTTCTTGCCAGCCTAGGTTTCTCATCGCGTCTGGCCATCCTACGTTTCTCATCGTGTCTGGACATCCTAGGTTTGTGATCATGTCTGGCCATCCAAGGTTCCTCATCACGTCAGGCCATCCTAGGTTTCTCATCGTGTCTGGCAATTCTATGTCTCATCGCGTCTGGCCAGCCTAGGTTTCCCATTGCGTCTGGCCATCCTAGGTTTCTCATCGCGTCTGGCCATCCTAGGTTTCTCATCGCGTCTGGCCATCTTAGGTTTCTCATCGCGTCTGGCAATCCTAGGTTCCTCATCACGTCTGGCCATCCTAGGATTCTTATCGCGTCTGGCCATCCTAGGTTTCTCATCGCGTCTGGCCATCCTAGGATTCTTATCGCGTATGGTCATCCTAAGTTTGTGATCGCGTCTGGCCATCCAAGGTTTCTCATTGTGTCTGGCCATCCTAGGTTTCTCATTGCGTCTGGCGATTCTAGGTTCCTCATCACGTCTGTCCATCCTAGATTTGTGATCAGGTCTGGCCAACCTAGGTTTCACATTGCGTCTTCTCATCGCTTATGGCTATGCCAAGTTTCTCGTCCCGTCTGGCTATCCTAGTTTTTTCGTCGCGTCTGGCCATCCTAAGATTGTCATCGCGTATGGCCATCCTAGGTTTCTCATCGTGTCTGGCCATCCTAGGTTTCTCATTGTGTCTGGCCATCCTAGGTTTTCATCGTGTCTGGCCATCCTAGATTTCTCATCACGTCTTGCCAGCCTAGGTTTCTCATCGCGTCTGGCCATCCTAGGTTTCTCATCACGCCTGGCCAGGGAATTCAAGCCATATTGGGACTCTTTTTTCCGGCTGCTCTAAAAACCAAACGTCCTGTTAAGTCAGACTCTTTTCACCTCAGGGTGACCGTACACATCCAGGTCTTTCACTGGCCAATATCGACCCTTCCGATCCAGGATATTAAAATTCAATGCTTAAACGTGCGATTAAAGCTATGCTTTGGCTGTATTTGGGCTGGCACAGCTTGCAATAGAAAGAGTGAGAGACGAGAGATAGAGAGAGAGAGAGAGAGCAGAGAGCGTGTGTTTGGAGGAGAGGTACGGAGTTTACCAGTCCATCTACAGCTTTTAAGCAAAAAAGAGCATCAATTATTTTGCAGGACTAAAATATGAGTGATCTCATTATTTATTGTGTGCCGCCCGATGATTTTAATAATAATTGTTGTTTTTTATATTAACACTCTAGAGATGACGTATGTACAAAAGACTAAAAACACTTATACAAACCATATGTCTATGATTATTAGGTTTGTCCCTACACCACGGAGGTAACTGTATTCTCACTCTCCATTTGCTCTCTGCCCTCTATGCTAATGTTCTGCTAAAGGCCCTTGAGTCAAGTAATCACTAGACAACAGTATTTTACCATGCAAGTTCTGGTGTCCGGACTGATGATGCGGCTTGATGCCCCTCTTGTGAGTGATGTTCTGTCTTCTGTTGCTGTGATATTGCTTATGTGATATCCCATGACATAAGCTCTTATTCCTAAAGCAAGCGTGTAACGTGTCCAGGCGACGTTGTCAGCTTTCGTTGGCGTGTCTCTGCATGCCAAAGGTTCTGCCTTCAAACCGCACCCCTTCTAACCCCTGCTGCCTGGAAGTACTTATGTTATTCTTTTCTTCACCATGCCCTCCTCTGGAAGCCTTGCTGTAAAACATTAATTCGCCATCTTCAAAACGCAGTCCACCGACAACCATAAGTAGGTCAAGGCCAGCAGAAGGGTCGCTGCAGAACAACAGCCGGCGCCTGGCCCTTAAACAAACCTCTCAGAGATCTCCATAGGCCCAACACCCCAGAAAAATCTGAAAAACCAAGAGACTCCCAGAAGTCCCCAGTAGCACTCCCTTTACAGTAAAGAGTTAGACCCTTTTGGCAATATCTTAATTTGCTTTTTAGACGTAGATTGATACAGATTTATGATAAATGGTACATTTTTAGCTGTAGGAGCCAGCAGACCGGTTAGCTTAGCTGAACATAAAGTCCCCTGGAAAGATGGAAAACCATCCTTCTGGCTCTTCCACCAGCACCACAGATCCCTATTCGTTATTCGCCTGTTCTGTTTTACCTGTACCAGAACCAAGTGTTTTATAGGTGGGTTATGTTCCGGCCGTTTTCCTTTGCTGCGGGACCAGTAACTTCTCGGAGTATCCACCTGGTGCTTTCCTAATCATAAACTGTGCAAACCTTCCTCAGATAACTATACATACCATACAATCAATAACTTATTGATAGTTCACAAATGCTACTGGAAGACCTTTTTTCGAAAGTTCATCGTACACATCCAACAAAACATTGCACCTCCCAGCCACCTCCCGACGGTTTTAAGACAGAGAAAAACTCCAACCGATCTCTACGATATCCGCCATTTTAGATTCCCTACCAGTGTTGTAATAAGTCCTGCATGGAAAATGTGACTTAAGCTAAAGTCTTCTGATCCTCTGGAAAATGCACCTTAAAGTGATTAAATCGTAAAGCGTACTCAATGCAGAACAATCCTCACATTTTAGAAACTCGGAAATGATCCAAACAGTTCTGTCAACAGCTGTCTAATGGTCGAATCATTCAACGGGACTTGTAAGCCATTCTATTGTTTTGGTTAGTTTAATTTACTAATAAAACATCGTAGTTTACAAACTACATGTGTCTGTGTTCGTGCATAAACATCCTTAATATGATAAAGTACTAGGTTAACTAAAGCTGTCAGATGAATGGCTACGTAGAGTGTCTATACAAGGTACAGTATTCTCTCTTCTGAATGTATCGGAATAGAAGCCAGAAAGTGTCGCAGTGGAAGACAAGACTCACGCTAAGGTACAAACGTAGCCAAGTTTGTACTTCGTACACGACGTTGAACTAAAATGTATTAGATCTATATTCCACCACTAGATCCTACTGCATAACACTTTCACAAAACCATCCTGATGACTCGTGATCAACCATCGTCTGAACAACTTATACTCTGGTTTGTTTCCTCTTACAGCTTCTGAATCCATCACTCCCAAACCTTTGGAATAACACGACTTCTGTACGACATCGTAGTGATTCCCACCCTCGGCCGGTGGTGCCCAATTCGGTCTCACAAATTGGGTCTCCCGCATCAACCGACCTCCCATCTTCCCCTCATCAGGCAATGTACAAAGACGAACAAAACACATGCCTTATACTCTCGTGTCCCCTCACGCCTTCCCTTTTCAATACACTACACAACTAATAAAATAACCGGTCTGGTGCACTGAGCAAACTGGGTTTGCCTCCTCTGGCCAGAGTCATGCTGTGTTTGACAAGATACATCCTCAACACTAAAACGCCATCACAACTCCATCGTGCACACACTCCCTACTTCAACCCAACTCACATCATAATGTATATAACTTTTACACTGAACTTATTGGTGTGATTGTTCCTCGGCACTTTTAGAGAAAGTTTTAGGATCCAATCTGGTTTCAAAAGGTTAACTTTCATCTTACGCTGTACCCAAGGGGGTAGCTTTGGGTGCACATTGGGGGGGTTGGATCTCCACTCTTGCCCTGGCAGTTATGATTATTGGATTGGTAACACGCCCCCATCCACCCTGTACAATAATGATGCCTACGAAAAAAACCCCCCCCCTTTGGTAAAAAACCTTTAATCCATCCATCCTCCCTAATCAAACTTAAGTGTATTCTACCATCTGTTTCGAGGTCTTCGGATCGCTGTACCTGTGCGGATCCCATGAGACAGCAAAAAGGCACAAACACACACACACACCACACAACTACCACTACCACACACACACACACACACACTCCCACGCCACACACACACACCAATCTCATTATAAATGTGCCCCTGTTCGCTTTTCTGCAAAAAACAAATGGGTTCTAATGCAGATCTCAGAGCGCGGATTGGGGAGAACACAAAACCAGCCACAGCCTCGCAATTAGTCCAACACGAAAAACCATTACCCAGTGTCTTAAAGGTAAACATCTATGAGACTCTTAGTGAATAGACGAGGGAAGGGGGTGTTGGGCGATACACCAGAAATCCGGGTTCTCAGTCCTTACAGAACCCAATCCCCTACAATAAAACAAAAATCATGGCCAGTGTTCTAAGCATTGAAGCACAAAGAACTATCCCGGTGAAATGCTTATTCAGTGATTGCAGATTTTACATGCATAGGGAACATTTCTTCAGTCTCAGAAAGACGTTGAATTCGGTCACTGTCTTTCGTCCAACAAAGCAGACATTGATCTTTGCTTTTTGCTGTGCATTGCGAAAGTCACAAAATTGAAAGTAAGAGTTTTCATTCCCAATGATTAAACATCTTTCCTTTGAACCACTCTCTTCAGCGCTAATTACTCTATGCAAAAATGGAAAACAAAAACGCCTATGGCAGCACTTCTGATTTCCTTTCTGTAACATATATCTGTTAAATAGCACAACCCATGCATACAAGACTATCCTAAGGGAATCTGGTTTTACGTATAATTAACTCAAAGATACTTTAAAGACACAGTGATACACGTGGTAATGCCTTCCTGTTGTGATGTTTTTCACTGTCCCTGGTTTATGAGTGACTGCCACAGTTCTTCTGCTGTAGAGCACAATGGTCTGTACATTGTGCTTCTGGATCAAGACAGATTCCGCTAACGTTAAGCCACCATATTATAAAAGTATACACTTTCGTATTTCTCTTGGTAGTTCGCATCCTGCTTAGTATGGCTTTTTTTTTTTTTGTCCTATTTCAATCTATGTCGACGGCTCCCGAAGTCGCTCCTCCAAACAGCCCCTAGATTCTACTCTCTCTGCTAAAGTGTCCTGAGATCACTCTCTGTTATGATTTGACACTATTAAAAATTAATTGGAATTTAGTGTATCGTGGATATGTATCGAAGCGTTCATTTGCAGCAGGGCTGGCTGGTTGACTAGCACTCAGTCTATTTCTATATCTTACGCGGTCCTAGCTACTGAGTTCACTGGTCTCTTCAACACACAAAATTAAAAAAAATCCTTTCACACCCAACATGCACTGATGCACACCGAACTCTTAATACATCCTCAGGAGTCCAGCCACTGACACACACACACACCACACCACACACCAACACACCGAACATCACACACATCACCACACACACACACACAGCCCTCTCCCCCACTCACACACACACACACACACACCACACCACACACACAGTACACAACACTCGACAATGCCCCCAGCAGAAACATCTGTAATAGTGGTCAACTGTTTGTTTTTTTGCATGTATCACTTCCTCCTTCTTACCCACTGGGTGATGCAAACAGCCATCTCAGCCGACACAGTCACTATTGTGTTATGTGTTTTTGTGTGTTTGTGTACTTGCTGTGTGTGTGTCTTGCTTCGGGTGTGTGTCAATAACGTGTACTACAGGGTCTTCTGTTACAGCCTAAGTAGATGCCCTATACCACACACACCCCTCACACACACACATGCGCACAACACAGGCAAGATAAAGTAGCCCACATCATCACAGTACCCTTCAGCCATACCTAGAATTGGCATGGTTTTATTTCATAGACTAATAGCTGGTTTGAATGTGCATTGAGAGATATGCTTATGGGAAAGCATATCCCATATTAGGTCAGATAATATATATATATATATATATCTATTCTCATATATGATATATAAAATATACTATACTCGTATATTATACATACATATATTTTGCCGTATAGGACATATCCTTCATCTTCAAAGAATTCTCATTTTGTTCTACTGCATTGTATAACAAAGTTAGCTTTTTGTATGTCGGCGACGCAAGTTGAGTTTTAGGCACCGATCACTACCAGTTTAGTTTAGGAAAAACAGCCGGAAACAGTTTGCATTTGTCACTCGCCCATCTTCATCTGTTCTTAAAAGACGTGGGTAACACAATTATTCCAAAGACATTATCCTAAATTTCAAATGTAAACTAAACCTTTGAGAACGGAACAATGTTATACCTTGTGACTATTTCTCATACATAAGGCAAGATTCTCTAAGACTTTCACAAACCTCTACTTTCTTCTGGTTGAATTCAATTTATAACACTAAACAACCCTATAACAACAAAAGTGAAGCACACTGTCCTATTACTCTTATAAACAGTTGTAGCCCCCTGAGATGTGATATTGACCTCTACTGATTCATTAGGTTTAGACTCTCTTTTATATGGATTAACTTTTTTTTAATATTTGCATTGATTGATGTGTTTTACACCTGGAATCTTCATTGTTAGAATAAAATGTTCTGAACTGCTTTGCAATGTCTGGCTGTTCACAATGTTTAATAAAGATAAAGCCTCTGCTCGCGTCCATTTTTCACCATTCTTTACTTAATCTGTCAGAATAGCCTCAATCTCACTGCAGTGGCAGGCGGTCAACGGTAATTCCAAGGCGAGAGGGATGTGGTCTTTTCTTGAGGAAAATTGTAAATTAAACTTCCAATGGTTTACCATGAAAGTTGCTATTGTTGCGAGACAGCTGTGGCACGTGGTCAGCTTGATCAAATGACCACTCTCTCTCCTCTCTCTCACACACATACACCACACACCACACACAACCACACACACCCACACACGCACACCACACACACACACACACACACCACACACTTCACACCACACACCTACCACAACACACCACACACACACACACACACACACCACACAACCTTCTCCCACACACACACCACACACCTCCCCACAACACACATTCTCTGAATGGCTGTCAGTTCTGCCTGTCCCTCTGTCTAAACACTGACCAAAGGGTTCCAGTACAAAGGATGGAATGACAAGCCGGCTCTGATTGGTCCTCAAATTGGCAGACTTTGACTGCCATGTAATGGGCAGCTGGTGGATGTGGTGGGAGCCGCGCCTCCGCCTTCCATATCGTTGATTCTGGTGTTGTGTTTGTGTGTTCGTGTGTGTTTGTGGTCGTGTGTGTGTGTGTGTGCGCGTGTGTTTGTGTGTATGTGTGCTGTGTGCTGTGTGTGTGCTGTTCGTGTAGTAGAAAATATAATCTAACAAATAGCAGAATATTGTCGCTGTGTATTCATTCGTCAGTCAGCTCTGTGTTGAATCAGTACACCCTTGGTGAATGCAGAGCAGGTAGTCCATCTCAGCCCGCATCGCCCTTCATCCAGAAAGACTGACCATCATCCTTTTTGTGTTTGTTTGTGGCTCGTTCGTGGTCTGTGTGTGTGTTTGTGTCCATTTTCTGCTGCTGCAATCAACTCATCATCTTTCGTTTCTTCGTTCAACAGGTTCCTCATATGCTCTATTATGCTATTACGCCAGGACTTGTCGCTGGTCAGCGTCATATTTTTGTACTCTTGGGGTCGGACGAAAATGTTTACTGCTTGATGTTCAGAAACACTATGTTCTCATGCTCCCCATTCTGGCAGCGCCTCGTCTGAAACCGCCTTTCGACCTCCTGAAAATCCCAGTCTCACCTCTGCATTGCTTTGTCAATCGTTAAACGCCTGGAACAAGAATCTAAGTTCATTTTTAAATCCCGTGTGCAAGTTGCTTGTGACAGGGTGGAACGTAACAAATACAATTATCACATTACTGTTTAAGTCCAGTAGGATTTTTGTGTACTTTTCTACTTGTAACTATTTTTTTAAATTTGTAATTTTACTTTTACTAGTATGTCTTCTTTGTTTGAAGCAGTTTACTTGCTTACCTTTTTCTTTTTTTTTTTTTTTCTTTGTCTTTTTTTTTTTTTGTTTTTTTTTTTTTTTTTTGGTTTTTGGGGTTTTTTTGTTTTTCTTTTGTTGTTTTTTTGTTTCTTTTTTTTTTTTTTTAAAATCACATCCGTTCTCCAACTGATCTTTGCTTTGGAACTTATCTGCCAACAACACCTAAAATCTCAAAGTGGCTTTGTGCCCTTATCAAATTGCAAAAGACTGTCACTTTAATTAAATAAACACGGAGAATCAGTATAAATTTTTTAATGGGTATAGCTATAAAAAGGTATCTCTCCCCCTGCTTTGCGTTAAAAAGTAACTTCTAGTACATTTTAAATGACTACCTTCTTTTACATTTACCTTCAGGTAGTTTTTTATACTGGTATTTTACTTGTACTTAAGTAATTCATCAAAGTGGGCGCCTCTCAGCTCAGTCCTCACCCTGTACGAGAGTGGCGCCCATTCTACGCGGAGCTCAGTCACGACGCACATACGCAGGTTTGGTTCCGACCTGCATGCCCCCTTTGCTGCAATTTCCCTTCCCCTTCGCGTCTCCCCTTCAGTTAATTTTTTTCTTTTTCCACTTCACATTATTTTAGTATCAAATCTATAACAAGAGTTCTCTCAGACACAATCTCATCAACATAAAGACCCAAAAATGCTGCACACAAAAACTAATCTCAACAAAAAAGTTAATCAAAGCTATAGTACTTTTACTTATTATTTTTTTCCCCTCTTTCCTACCTCTGTTTCTGACTGCGGCGGAAATACTACAAGTTGCAGAATCAGCCCGGTAAAACAAAAGCATGTTATTACCTCTCCTCTGGTCCCGTTACGCGATGGCATCCTAATTGCTAGAAAACAACCTGAACGATCTTGAGCGGCGCTTTTTGAAGTATGGTTTCCGATCAAACATTGACACTAACTATGTGGCCTAGGAGCTGAGGCACCCATTCTGGGTTTGGGCCTTTCAGCATGACAGTGGGACCCCTCGTTAACACTGTTTTGATATATTGCCTGGCAGTTCCCTGTTGTGGATGCAGCCACTTTGATTTCATGTAGGTCAGCTTTCTGCGGGAATTAGGCTCTTTAACTACCTTAGTTTGTGACACATAAGATATATAATCTAACTACCCCTCCGTCCTCTCCCTCCTCCCGCTCCTCCCTCCTTCTCCCCCTTCCTCCTCTCTCTCCGTCTCTCCTCTCTCTCTCTGGTTGACCGTCTTCTCCGGCCCTCTCTCCCCTCCCCACCTCTTCACCAGAAACACAAACAGTAACCTGACCAGGTCCAATGATGATTATGATGATTGTGATGATGTCTCTGATGATAATGATTGACTTATTGTAGTGATGATGGTGTCTTCCAGGTGATTTGCGACAATCTTGGGCAGAGGGTGCGGACCAGATCCACTGATGGGACTCTGCCCTGTGTGCACCTCTCGCTCCTCCCGCCTCTCTCTCCATTCTCTCCCCCGGCCCTTCTCTCGCTCGTCTCTCGCTCTCCCTCCCTCGCCTCTCTCAATCCCCGCTCTCTCGCTCTCGCCCTCGCCTCCCTTCTCCCCCTCTCCTAAGCTCCCTCGACTCCCTTCTTCTTTTCTGGGGGGACCAAATGGGCTCGCGTTCTTCCTTTGTGGTCGTTTTTGTCTTTTCTCTCGGCGGGGTTCTGTTTGCTGTGCGTGCTGCTTTCGCTGCTTGCCTGTGGCTGGGAGAGTGGGGGGGTGGCTCTCGGGTTGTTCGTCTTTTTGGGCGTCGGTTTGGCTCGGGGGGGTTCTGCGGTGGGGGGGGCTCTCTGGTCGTTGTCGTCTCGTCTGTGGTTGCTCTGTGGGTGGTCGCGTGCTTGTAGTCTGTGTAATTTATGAGCAAAATACAGCTTAATTGCAACCCCCACTTGTTAAGCTTCGGTCCTGCAATCTCTTGCTTAATGACCCTACACAACACAGAGCACACCCCCATCAATCTTATTCCCAGGAATTTATGACGTAGAGGCTTCAGAGCCCTAGTCCACCTACAACCTCTTCTTTCAGAGAGTCAATTCACCAAACACTCACACACCACAACACACCCACTACACCCACACAACACACACACACAGTCTTCACACACATCTCTCCACACACACACACTCTCCACCACAACACACCACTCACACACACATCTCCATCATGTTCAAGCTAATCATGAGCCAAGTTCCTTTTCCATAATCTTCTCGACCGCCTGACACTAGCTGTAAATAACAACCTGTGTGTGCTGTTTGCGTGTGTTGTGTGTGTTTGTGTGTGTGTGGTTGTGGGGCTTGCAACTTTCTCCATATGCCCCTGGTTGAATCGGTAAGCAGGGAAGTTACAGTCCCCCAGGATCTATCCCATCACTGACCGGGCAGAATCCAACCTGGTCTACTTGCCTGTCTCAATCTCTGCAGTGTGGGTGTGTGTGTGTGTGTGTCTTGTGTGTGTTCTGTGGGCGTGTGGGGTCTACCCCTCATTGGTGGTTGTCAATGTTTTAACACATGGCCTTCTATGGTGAAGCTACTTTCCCATCTCAACCATCCAGACACACATCCACACACACACACTTATATTGTTTAATCTATGCCATGCTAGAACGTGTACGTGCCCCACACAGTCACACAAATCCTTGTAATGTGTTTAAAAAACTTCTTGGCAATAAAACAAAAGAAGCCTTGCTGATTCGATTCTGATCGGACACACACACACACACACACACACACACACACACACCACGCCACCACCACACACACACACACACACTACACACACACAACACACAACACACACATTTTCTGTGTGTCTGTCTTCTAGCTACATCTTGAGTACCAATCAGCTCGCCTCTCCACAACTGTCCCACTGTTAAACATTTGCGATCCTAAGTGATACTACAGAATTGGTGATTCTTTAACACATTCACATTACACATTAACCATTTATCTCATTCATTTATAGATTGTATTAGAGCAACTTAAGTAACATGGTTTATCACAGGTATTATTTTGTTCGTAATTGTTTGATCACTTGTACCAACGACGATCTCAAATAGTTGCATTGCTAATATATCGTCCACTTGGGACCCGGAAATGCTCGATGATCATAATCCAATATTACCTTAGACAGACATTAAAATCTGCATCAGGAACGCAAGTACCTCTGTACAACAGACACACTGGGTATGCGCGTCGGCAGAGGCGGAACCACTGCTAAACGTGTTTTGACATTATTTGACATTTACATAGCAAGATTGTGGATATTATCCCTTCATGCTACTTGTCTGCCGCCCCTCGGTCTAGGTCTCCAAGCCGAGCTGAGCCAATACTAGAAGGTGTTAACCTTGAGACCACTGGATTGGTCAGAGAGCAACCGTCCCTCGCGCGCATGGGACATCCGGCACAACCTGGCCATTTTTACAATTGTCTGTCTCTATGCAGGCTGTTCTCATGAACCATTCGTAGGCTACATCTCTAGCTACGAAATAATGCATCTGTAATTCGTCTGTTATTCATGTTTTATGGCTGTCACACCACACTGACTGCTGCTGTAGAAGAGCTTTCAGGACCGTGTAGGGAGGAGGTTCGTGGTCGGATGGGTCATGAAACTCAGGGCTGCCTTCGAGCCTTCAATCCGCTTTCTACGGAGTTCTGCGTCCCGGAGTGTTTAAGCCAACCCAGTATCGTTTTACTTAACCTTAACTAGCTTGTTTGGGTGCCTAAACTAGTTAAGGTTGGAAAAGATTATGGAGCAGAAACACCTCCTCCCTCCCGCTCCCTTTTTGCTCAGCCTAAACGCAACTAGCAACTTATCACTACCCTCGAACCTCACTAACATTTAACAGATCTCTATATAGCCGAGCGGCACGCATCCCCATCCCACGTTGGCCTCCCTCATTCATTTCGTAGCTATCCATACAAATTGGTCGGGTGCATTCGTTTTCTACGTATCCTCGGACACTTTCTCAATCGAGAATGCGGTCCTATATAGTCTCTTCTCCTCTCTCTCTCTCTCCGCGCTCTCTCCCTCTCTCCTCTCTCACTCCTCTCTCTCTCCCGTTTCTCCTCCCATCCGTTCATCTCCCACTGGACAGATTGTCTTGGTGTCGCCTCCGCCTCATACTCCTTTTACCTTGAAGTCGCTTGTGATTGGTCCAAAGGCCCAGGCCCCGCTTTCTCATTGGTTGAGGGTCAGCCAATTGGCCTCCCTAGCTCCAACCCCTACCTCTAATCACCTGGTCAGCCTGGCGTCGGTTGACAGCTAATTTAAAAAAGTCGCTGGCCTGTGTGGTGTTCTGCGTGCGTCGTGTTGTGTGGGGTTTGTGTGGTGTGTCTAATTCCCTGGAATGTGCAGGTGTCTGTACTTTTTACGTATATATTTCACATGGCACTCACTCTTATTGTAGGTTTTCTTCTGTCTAAAAATGCTTAGGAAGTGGCAGTCCAACAGCTTCTTCTGTCTTTAAAACCCTGTCAACACCACAAAACAATACGTCCCAAACAAAGACGTTGTGGACTTGCGCACACGCTTCCTGTCCTACTTATGTACGGCTTGACCTATATTGCTTTCACACCATTTCTCTCTGTAAGCCTTAAAGTTCCGATGACATGCCGCTTTTTTGATGCTTCTGATATTAGTGTCCCCTACATCCTGTAGCTAAGTCGCTTTCCCCAAAACAAAATTTCCGCACCTGGGGGCAGAAGACAGCACAGAGGGCCTAGTCCCACCAGGAGCTTTCCTTATATGGTGCCATTTATGTGTACCTGTAGCGTTAAAATTGCGACGAGAGGAGAGGGGGGGCAAGGGAGAGGTGGGGGGCTGTGCTCGCCGTAACCAACCGCCACTTCTTGGCTTTGCTTCTTGCATCCTGATGTCTCTCCTTGCTCAGGGGTGCGGGCCAATCTTCTCTCCTTGGGGTGGGCAAAGCATGAAAGTGCTGGATCAACCCTTCGCTCCTTATGAACCTCCGAAGGGCAGATTCCAGTATCTCAGTCTCCCTCGTACAGCTTTCTGTTCCTTAAAGGCATCACGCAGGATACACGAGCGCCATTTCGAGCCACTGGGGACCAGCGCAGCTAGGGGAACTCAATCTAAAAGCGGTAATAAAAACTCATAAGTGAACAATATCTTGGGCCATGGGACCTTTAAATAGTGTTATTCCTGGGACATCACGGGGGGCTAACGTCTTTGTGGCGTGACTCCCCTCAAAAACTACGCATGTCCAAAAAAACCACAACTGCTCGGACCGAAAACCAGCCCGATTCTAAAATGACTAACCCTCATGTTATAATCAGCTTTACCGAATTCGTCTGGAAAGGGGTAAACGGGTCATAGCAGCTGATGCTCGTAATGCTCGGAAGTCACATTGACTTAATGTTTGCGTGTCCATACTTTGTTAGTGTCCCACATAACCATGTCGATATTTTATGATCTAGTAGCCCTCTTGAAATACCTTTTTACGCAGTATCGTCCTGTTGCCGCCCGTAGTCCTTCTTTACGTTCATGTTGGATGATTCTAGGGATGATGTCATCGTCATCCAAATCTCATTAATCAGCCAGAAGCAGAGGCAAACACATCTGCCGCTTAGGGCGCAGACTGACTGTGTTCATTCCCAGGAATCTATGGCTAACGAACTGGCGGTCTTCTGTCTGTGTGTACTGTGTGGGTGGGTGTGTGTGTGGTTTGCTGTGTTGCTATATACTCATCTTTGTATGTGGGTTTTTCACATACATAATGACTGTACTTCCTACTTGTGTTTGTTGTGTGTAAGACATATCCTGTCAGTTTTTGTGTTTGGTCTGCTTGTTTTTGTGGGTGAACTAAACGAGAGGCTCTCAACTCTGGGTTGGGACCTCCCCAGGGTCAAAGATATATCTTCGGGATCACAAGACTATTAAACATGATAAGAAATAACAAAAAATTTGATTTTGTTTTTTAATTTTTCTCCAATTTTCTACTTGCGCCAATACTTCTTCCCTCTTGGATCCCCTCATCCGGACCGAATCGGTTTGTCGTCGCGGGGACTCCTCCCCGCTGCTCTCTCGATCCCTCCTCTCTCTCTCCTCCTCCTCTCTCTCGCTCCACCTCTCCCTCGTCCGCTCTCTCTCTCTCTCTCTCTCTCTCCCCTCGTCGTCCGTCCGCCTCTCGTCCTCTACCCCTCTCCCGTCTCTCATCCGTCTCCTCCCTCCGCTCCTCTCTCTCTCTCTCCCTCCTCACCATCGTCCTCCTCTCTCTCTCTCCCCGCTCACTCTCATGCCTCTCTCGCTCTCTCCCTCTCCCTCTCTCATTCTCTCGCTCTCCCTCTCTCCTCCTCTCTCGTCTCTCCATCTGCCTCTCTCTCTCCCCGCCCTCGTCTCTCTCTCCTCTCTCGTCTCTCTCTCTCGCCTCTCCCTCGCCCTCTCTCCATCCTCTCTCTCTCTCGGCTCTCCTCTCTCTCTCCCTCTCACTCTCCGCTCTCTCCTGCATCTCGTCTCCTCGCTCTCTCTCTCTCCTCTCTCTCTTACTCCCCTTCTCTCTCTCTCCCGCTCCTCTCTCTCTCTCCCTCTCTCTCTCTCTCTCTCCCTCCCTCTCCCTCTCCCTCTCTCTCTCTCTCTCTCTCTCTCTCTGTCCTTTTCGGAGGTTATAAACATGACTTTTCTTTTGTATTTTTGTTAAAACCACTGAAACTTAAAAACGTCTCTCGGCCGTGAAAGTCGACTCACATCTGAAGGGAATTAAGGGACCAATATCTGCTTCCACGTGTTGGGTTCTGTACACTGTTACTAATATATGAACTGCTTATTTTTGGTTGTTGTTGTTGTTGTCGCGGCTCTTATTGACTCATTTTTTTTAAGTTTAGTTTTTTTTGTTTTGCTCCTACTACTGTCATCCCCGTCTCCCAGGAGGATTTTGCACATTGTAAAGATGAAATGGATGTAATCATAGTTCACTGTGGCTTTAGACTGTGTACAGTTAAACTATGGACTGTATAAAACGTACGGGAAAATTCCTATGGAAAAAAAACTGAATCCCTTGAAGAGCCTGTCCAGAGGTTACCGTGCATGCCCAGGTTCTTTGGAGACTATACGTGTGTAAATTTGACTTTTAGTGTACACAAGAAATTAAAATAGTTATCTTCTCTGCCTGTTTGTTTCTTTCACACAGACAAAAGAAAAAGTTGTTTTATTGAAATCATGTGTGTGTCTGTCTGTGTGTGAGTGTGTGTGCTCTCTCACAGACACACACATACACACACTCTCACACACACATACATGCTGTGCTCTCTCACAAACACACACACACACACACACACACGCACACTCACACACATACAGTGCTCTCTCACAAACACACACACATTCTCACACAGACAGACACACACACATACTCACACTCTCACACCTACATGCTCTCACACACACTCACACACACACACACACACACACACTCTCTCACACACACTCTCACACACACACATACATGCTCTCACACACACACATGCTCTCACACACACAGACACGCACAAAAACACATGCTCTCATACTCACACACTCGTGCGCACACACACACACACATGCATGCTTACACACACACACACAAAAACACATGCTCTCATACTCACACACACTCTCACACACATACATGCTTTCACGCACACACACATACATGCTCACACACACATACATGCTCACACACACACACTCTCTCTCACACACACACACACACATTTTGCGTTGATTTTACGGTAAATATGTTAATGCTGCCCCCCCTAGTTGATTAAACTAGGGTCAGTTGAGCGTTTCTCTGCACCGCTCAGATCAGGGTTACCAGAGATGGTTCAGAAGCTTCTCGGAAATAATTCATTCAGCTTAAAGAAAATCCTAAATGACTGAAGAAGAGCTGCAGTTACACCATCTGTCCAGCAGGTGGAGACAGTCACTGTTAAAGGACACACACACATACATGCTTTCTCACACACACACACACACACACACACACACACTATATTACATAGTATTAAAAACCTCCAATCATTTATTAAATGACATTTCATAGAAGAGATTTTCCACCAAAATGAGTTCATTTTTCACTCAGAAGTCCATTTCGGTGGATTCGTCCTGTAAAATAATACATATTTATGTTCTGTACAAACAACATCTTAGTGTCCAGAGTTACATTAAATACACACAGAGAGACAATACATTATTCAGAGTTTCTTCACCACCGTGTCTAAGAAAATCCGTTAACCTTTGTTTCCGTTAACCAAACTGTCACTTTGCTCTTTTTACAGTTTTCAGCGGTGATCCAAAAATGAAAATCTGCGGACGGTCTGCTCGCTCGGGACATTGTGAGTTTTAGGGTTTTTTCTTCTTCAAATCTGCGAAAAAAATTCTGTGTTTCCGTGCACAACCGTAAACTAAACTCCCAGAGTTACTCCAGACTTGATTTAAGGCTCTTTAAACTAGCCTACTGCTCCCAATAAGTGACAAAATAACGCCAACATGTTCCTATTTACATGTTGGCTGTTGATTTGTATAGTCACAGCGTGTACAAATACCAACGTAACATGACACACAGCCATCTTCTAACGTAGACATACTGGGAACTATATTCTCAGAAAGGCGAAGCTCTGCTACTTCTGCTACTTGGGCGGAGTGATATGCTCGCAGCACCTGAGAAGCCCCGAGCAGAGAGTGGCAATGCTTCACCTTCTGAGAATATAGTTCCCAGTATGTATACGGTTAGAAGATGGCTGTGTGTCATGTGACCTTGTTATTCGTACACGCTGTAACCAAGGAGGTCAGCTTCTCCTCACAACCCGAACCTCCTATGGCGCCATTCTGATGCTACCAAGCCATCACCCCCCGTTAGCATCCCATTGACTTCCATTCATTTTGACGTCACTTTGACAGAGAATAACTTTACATCTGAAGAGTTTAAAGACTCTATTTGTCCGTTGTTTATTTCTAAAGAAACACGACAATGTATAAAAGGCTCCATTACCTTGTACCTCACGTTATGGCTCCGTAGCAGACGTTTTTATAAAAATAGGCTAACGATTGGGTCATAACCACGAGACTTACTGTCGCATAGTAGAGGAATTACCGTATAGTACAGGAGAAGCTCTCAGGCAGTTTGGACTTCCATTAGCTGTTTAAGTTTAATTACTAATGTTAACTATCATTTTAGTGATCAATAATTAGCCTGTGTCTATGTTATCTCCTTACATATACCTACGCTCTCCGTCTCTGCTAGATTGGGAATGATTGAGATTTCTCTTGGCACAGCTACCAGAAGACTTCCAACTTTCAGACAGGTTGCTCACGTCACATCTACGTCTTCAAGCTCAGTTGGAGGCTGCTCAGTAACGCTCAGCCATCACCGGGAAAGATCTTCTAATATCCTTCACTGGTCTCCGTCCAGAGACACGGGACCTGTTGGTCCATTATATATACGTCTATGGCTGTGACTCTACAAATCACAACATGTAAATAGGAAAATGTTGGCGTTATTTTGTCACTTATTGGGAGCAGTAGGCTAGATGGAGCCGGTTACCTCAGTTGTTACATTTGACTAATTTAGTGGTTGGTCGGTGTAATTTTGACATAGGTTAACTGGAAGACAAAGTGTTGTACGTTGGCAGAGCACCACCTACCGTACCGGAGGCGGTAGAGTTACTCCCGTTATCTCCCCAATCTTCCCCGCTCATGTTAACGGGGAGAACTGGCAGAAACCGGTTACTGCTGTGAATGTAAACGCACTGAATGTGTGGACAGGAACTGTGACGGATTTCCGTTTCCTCTCGAAAAAAATTGCTAAATTACGTGTGAAGTCTGGTGACATTTCATATTTCTTTTTAATCAAATCCAAAGAAAAGAGCAAAACAAAAGTGTCGTCTGTGTAACCAAACACCATGTTGGTGTTTTTTGGGGGTCTTTTTTCGTTGATTCATTGATAAAAAGAACAGAAAAAAACACAGACATGCAACAGATATAACAGCTCAACATTCACACGTGTTTAGGGCCGGGTACCGTTTGGATTTTAACGATTCCGATCCCGAACCGATTCTTGAAAAACTGAAAAATGACATCAAAGAAAGGCTCTTTTATAGAGTCCAAGCTGTCGAACACCGGGCATCCCTCTGCTTTGACGTGCTTCCCCCCTTCGCACGTAATCGTTTTGAAACATTCGTTGCATTTTGCGATATCCTACGCACCCGCCCGACAAAAAAGGTGTGCAAAAACGTTTTCTTACGGAATCCGTGGCTGTGAAATACAGCCACACTTTCGACCGCTTCGCTTTAGGCATTTTAAATGCACTACAAGCTAGCTAGCTAACGATAGACTAGCAGAGCAAGTGTAATATGTTTACTAGCGATCACGTGCAGTGAACGGTTAATATAATGTGCTTTCATGTCCGTTTTGGTGAGCCCAGAGGGAAAATATGGCATTTTAAAAGTAGCCCAAATTTACGGTAGCTAGCTAACGGTAGACTACAGAGAAAGTGGGATATTTTTACGTCCGTTTTGGTGAGCCCAGAGGGAAAATATGGCATTTTAAAAGTAGCCCAAATTTACGGTAGCTAGCTAACGGTAGACTACAGAGAAAGTGGGATATTTTTTACGTCCGTTTCGGAGCGACAGAGGGAAAATATTTCAGTCGACACATTAAGTGGAACCGAAATGAGGAACCGAAATGTGCGTTCTAATCCGGTCCGATTCCTACCGGTACCCAACCCTACACGTGTTGTCCCTTTTTTGGAAGACTTTCACATTCTTTGTTGACAAAATAAAACCAATTTTGCAGATTGGATCCTCTGGATTTAAACAAAAACAAAACAAGGTTTTACATGATGACTTTTCAGGGAATTAAACTGCATTTTGGAATCAAACAAAGTTCGTGTTGCTTCGTGACGAGCAACAGCGAGACGTGACCGCGTGATCGAGGTTTTTTAAAAAAGGCACTGCGTTGTTTTTTTGTTTAGTTTCAGAAATGCTGCTGAGATTTCTAATCATTATTTGTAAAAAAAAACCTGTGCACCGACAGCAGAAAAGTCTCCGGAGATTTTAATGTTTTTCTTACAATTCTTCGGACACGCGGTAGAAAAACAGAACGCTTCACGCTGGCGTCGTTGAACACGGAGATCGCTGGAAGACATTTGGTGAACAGACTCCTCCTCTACGTCTGACTGAGGCTACGTTCACACCGCTACATTTTGGTTTTTAAGCTGAATTTGACCTGAGCAGAGGGAATGAGAAGGGGAAACGACCAGAGCAAGGGGAATAAGAGGGGGAAACGCCAGAGCAGGTGGAATGAGAGGGGGAAACGCCAGAAGAGCAGGGGGAATGAGAGGGGGAAACGCCAGAGCAGGGGGAATGAGAGGGGGAAATGGTAGAGCAGGGGGAATGAGAGGGGGGAAACGCCAGAAGAGCAGGGGGAATGAGAGGGGGAAACGCCAGAGCAGGTGGAATGAGAGGGGGGAAACGCCAGAAGAGCAGGGGGAATGAGAGGGGGAAACGCCAGAGCAGGGGGAATGAGAGGGGGAAATGGTAGAGCAGGGGGAATGAGAGGGGGGAAACGCCAGAAGAGCAGGGGGAATGAGAGGGGGAAACGCCAGAGCAGGGGGAATGAGAGGGGGAAATGGTAGAGCGGGGGGAATGAGAGGGGGAAACGCCAGAGCAGGGGGGAATGAGAGGGGGAAACGCCAGAGCAGGGGGAATGAGAGGGGGGAAACGCCAGAGCAGGTGGAATTGCCAGAGCAGGGGGAATGAGAGGGGGAAATGGTAGAGCAGGGGGAATGAGAGGGGGGAAACGCCAGAAGAGCAGGGGGAATGAGAGGGGGAAACGCCAGAGCAGGGGGAATGAGAGGGGGAAATGGTAGAGCGGGGGGAATGAGAGGGGGAAACGCCAGAGCAGGGGGGAATGAGAGGGGGAAACGCCAGAGCAGGGGGAATGAGAGGGGGGAAACGCCAGAGCAGGTGGAATTGCCAGAGCAGGGGGAATGAGAGGGGGAAATTGTAGAGCAGGGGGAATGAGAGGGGGGAACGCCAGAGCAGGGGGAATGAGAGGGGGGAAACGCCAGAGCAGGGGGAATGAGAGGGGGAAACGCCAGAGCAGGGGGAATGAGATGGGGAAACACCAGAGCAGGGGGAATGAGAGGGGGAAACGTAGCGATGTAAAGGTAGCCAAACACTGAGCTGTGTGAGGACGTTATTCAAAGCTGCTGGGTGTATTTTTACAAACATTATAAATCTTTGTAATAGAAAAAAATCAAACATGTAATTCGGTCGTCTGTACGGAAATCAGACACACACACACACACACACGTTTACAAGACTGACATTTAAAAGTTGCACCGTTAACGAATAGAAAGCCGTCCTGACAGAGCTGGTCTTTGAGGTACGACAGCAGCTAACTGATTATTCTTCTCGTGGATTAATCGGAGGCTTATTTTGTGAATGAATGGGTGAGTTTGGTCTCTTAATGTGGATCAGTGTGTCCACAACTCGAAGATATTCAGTTTAATAAAAGATATAAAACAGAAACTAGCAGAAAATCTTCATATTTGAAAGGCTAAAAACTTAAATTTTCTGTTAGTTTTTGCATGAAAAATGACTTTCTCGACTTGATGAGTCATAATGATTAGAGATGCACCGATTACAACTTTCTAGGCCGATTCCGATTTCCGATTTTCTTTGAGTTAGACCAGCTGATACCGATTTTAGCCGATTCTGATTTAATTTTTCTAACCACTTTAGAGCACAAATATTTATTTTCTATCTTTTCTTTAATAGAGCATGTTTTGAACAGATAATGGATCACTATAAAATAGAACTATATAAATTACTCCTGGTGTGGGACATTCACACACATCTAAAGAGCAATGTTAGAACCATTTCCTTCTTTTCACATCCAATATCAACTAAAGAAATGTGATTTAGGTTTTTGGTGTCGTCCCTCCACGCCCTACTTTCTCCTTGCAGGTGTTGCATATTGCAAACTTGTTATCTTCTGCACACACGCTGAAGAATTCCCAAACAGCTGACATGTTGCAGGTTAATTCACCAGGTTCCTACATGTGGGAGAATAGCGCCGACACGCCTTCACACCGCGAGCGGGTACGCGCCACACACGGCGGAAAAGTTGAGAGAAAGGACAACGAGAGCGTGCTGTGGCGTCCGTGCTGTGGCGTCCGCGTGTGCGTGCGTCCTTGAGAACTGTAACTGGTATAACTTATGTTGTCAGTTAATTGTAGCGTTGACCGGCATGAAATCACCATATGTCAGACTGACCTGCCGGTCGCCGGTCATGGCCGAGCACGTGAAAACCGGCCAATTCTGGTCACCGGCCGGTCTATCGGTGCATCTCTAATAATAATCGTTGCAGCTGTAATGTGAAATACCGCTTATGTGAGTAAACTAATGTCCTAATAATAATAATAATAATTTATGAATGTTTAAACTCTACACACAGCAGCTT